>NC_063046.1:45584062-45814161 GCF_018812025.1 Megalobrama amblycephala | reverse complement strand
ACCAAACAAATGAATCATTCAGATGATTCTATCAAAACATAATTCTAATTCAGAATCGAAGTTTCGGCTCCAACTCGTCTACAGAGAAACCAATGATGATTGCTTTTATGACACCCTATGCCTCCTGACAGCAGGAGAAGTGACAAACCAAATGGTCACCCATGAAGATAAAGAGTGTTTGATCTTCAGATCAGAAGAAACAGAGAAAACAATGCAGGCCCCATTTGTTTCTCTAAGGGACTAAAACCTTACAGAAAAACCAATGAAGACTGTTCTACAACTAATACTGCATCAAAATGGTTCCAAACAATTTTAAATGGACTTATCAAATATCTTTTAACTGCATAAATTTTGCAAATTGTGTCCACAAGTATTACTTGTAACCAATTTCTTTTAGAACACCCACATTCATGTAAATGTGTTAACTCTTGAATGACTGACTGAAAGTATGCCTTATTTGGACTTAATTTGATTCTTTCCCCCTTTCCTATAACCTGACTTGAATGAAATCTGTTTAAAATGTATTGTATTCCATTTAATAGAAATTATGTTAAAATGGCACTCTCTGCACAAGCAGAAACGGGATGTAACACCTATGTTTTATTGGGGGCAGAGAAAAGCCCTTTTGAAACAGGTTGATATCTGATTGGCCAAAACTCCTCAGAGGTGTGACAAACAACTAAGTTTAAATTGTCATATTGCAAGATAGTTAGGTTAGTTCTGTTCAAAGAAGTCAAGACAAGTACCAAGAACAATGGAGTAACAAGGAGAACAGGCAAGCCGCTCATTCAAGCCATCCAACCTTTACTCACTTTTCTTTCTTTTCTTTTACTCTTTACCGCTGAAAGTCTTGTGTCCTAAGTTTCGCCGCAAAGTTCAACCAACGACTTTTGCCGCTTCAACTCCAGCGACAAAGAGACTTCCTTTCATTGTTCCACATGGACCTGACCCTGGACAAATCATCGACTTGGGAAACCCTTCTCTGCCCGACGAGGGAAATTCACATTTAAAGTCAACGCAAGCAAGTACCTCCAGATGAAAACTGAACTGGTGCATTTAAATTAATGATACATGGTTCGTTCGGGTCTTTGAAATGCATTGATAGGAATTCTGTTAATCATATCACACTCACTCTCTCTCTGTCTCAAAACTCTTTCTCTCCAGGGGCGGATCTACCGGGGTGGCACGGGGTGGCAAATGCCACCCTAAGAAAAAAATTTGCCACCCCATCTGCCACCCCAAAATTATCACAGAATAAAATATGCAAGCAGTAAGCATGTATTCCCATCCGAATATGTCTGAGATTCATTTTCGTAATTTTTTGACGAGCTGATTCACCGACCACCCGCTCCACTTTCATCATGGATAAAGGTCTTTTTGTCATCCGACAAAACAGTAACATGAAATCAATAAGAAGATCCCGATCACAAAAAATAATAGCGGAGTTAGGTAAGAATCGAAATGTATTTTAGCTCTTCTCGATTGCTAACACATTATAATTGATTCATATGGCCCAGTTTCCCAAACCATTCATTCAGTTCTCAAAACAAAGACACATTTCTCAAAACGTTTAAACATTTGGTAGCAAAACTGATGACACACCAGTCAAAATCTGAGAGAGAGCTGAATGAATAAGTTACAGGGGTTTTTAAACTTACATATACGGTATAATAATTAGCCTACTGTTTACAGTACCAGTAGCCTACTTTAGATGAGGGATATTTAACTATTCTATGTACAGTAAACTGTAGCAGGTTGTACAAACTCAATGTTGTGATTGTCAACTTTCTTTGTAGCCATATGTTATGTGTATCCTACTGTATTTTTGCAGAACTGAAAAATGACTGCCTAGAGATATAGTCTAGTGTCAGAAGACCAACACTATAAGACTGCTATAGTATACTGTAATGAAATTTGTCCAAATGGATGCTGAATTTACTTTTACTGTAATTGACAGTATACTGTATTGTGGTTCTCATGCTTTTCATCTACAGCACGATCAATTTATAATAGTAAAATGAAAAAAAAAGTTCTACCAGAAAGACTCGGGAGGCAAGATAACGTACAGGTAGCACTGATATGTATTACCAAACAGCAAGCAGAATATATAAGGTTAATCATCTTTGGCGTAGGCCCCGTCCGTAGCTCACGTCCTGAGGGTTGCAGACTTTGCGTTTCCTGCCTGAAGCTGAAGGCAGGGGCGTAGCCAACCCCCGGGGAAGTAAGGACAGGGACCATCCTGGTGGTGGTGGGGAGGATGGAGGTGAAAGTTTGCGTCAGCATCTGCGAACTCAGACAAGTGTAAGTACCAATCTTTTATACTCCAAGTGTTAGATAATGATTGGTTAGATCTGAATTAATAAGTGACGTAACATTTTAGTCTTCCCGGCAGAACTTGCGCTAGAGCAGTGGTTCTCAACTCCAGTCCTCGGGACCCACTGCTCTGCACATTTTGTATGTCTCTCTTATATGACACACTCAATTCAGTTCATGCAGACTCTCCTAATGAGCTGATGATCTAAATCAGGTGTGTTAAATAAGGGATACATACAAAATGTGCAGAGCAGTGGGTCCCGAGGACTGGAGTTGAGAAACACTGCGCTAGAGCTTCATTTCCCTCCAAAAGTTCATTACTGTATTTAACTGTATCTGCATCTGTAAATGTATTTTTGTACAGTGTAGTAGACATTGAGTTGCAAAATAATTCCTGAATCCCAGTAAGAGGTATTTTTGTTAGTGTTATATGAATTGATCTCACTAGTGTTCACTGGGCAGTGCAGTAGTGTGTATTTGTTACGTTTTTTTGTGTCATCTGAGGCCAAAGTTTGATTTTGTCACAAGAATAAGTTTTTGACTAGAACATTTTATTTTGACCTGGAAGTTTGAGGTTTGTACAAGTTGGAGTATAGTTTTGAGATTGTGTTTATATTTGTGAGAAAATGTTGAGTTGTGTTATGGATTGCGTGTTAGCAATCAAGAAAAACAATAAGACTGAAAAGTTTGAAAGACAAATGTATGCTCGCTTGTCATAAAGCCAACTTAAAGTCTTGTTTAAGAAACGTAAATAGTTTGGTCATTTAGGCCAGAATATAGATGTTCTGGGTGATTGCTAAAGTGTTGCTAGGTGGTTGCTAGGATATTCTGGGTGGTTGTTGCTATGCAGTTGCTGGGGTGTTGCTAGAGTAATGTAGGTTGACAGGGTGTTCTAGGTGAACACACACAGACGATTCCACCTCTGTTAATAACAGAAACTCAAAAAATGTTTTGTTGCTCTTTAACTTGCACTAAAACATGTGATTTATACCCATGAAGTAGCCTGTGTAATATTAATAAAACTGCTCATCTCCTTTAGTGATACAAGCTCAGACTCATTTTAAATCTGTTGATGTTTTTCATATAGTGTCTTTACTTGGTGCCATGATGGATATTGAAATCTTGTTATTTATTTTTTTAATTTTAAACAGTATATAGATGATTATTTTGTGGTATTGCAATGTTTGTGAACACAATTGTGTTATGTCAGGCCATAAATCTCCAAAAACTATGCATGGGCGCTTGCTTTGGTGTTGCCACCCCTCATAGACCTCATGCCACCCCTTTGCCACCCTATAAATAATTTTCTAGATCCGCCCGTTTCTCTTTCATTTCCTTCTTACTGCAACGCGTATGAATGTATGTGTGTGTGTATGTGCGTGTGTTTGTGTTTGTGTTAGATTAGTTTGTGTTAGAATAAATAAAATCTCTTGTAGATTTTTAAAAGGAAGTGTCTTGTATTATGTGCTTGTATAATTTAATGTCTTAAACTGCGATCTTAAGTTACCATGCTTTAATCAGTGTTTTCATGATTGTTGGATATTTATATCCGCTAGAAGAGCTTATTACGGCTCGAGCAAATGAACGCTGGACGAATCAGTTGCTCGGTCGTAAACTTGCAACTCTTTAAAACTCAAAATTTGCAGCAGACACAAGCAGCAAGCCCATTTTGTACAAATTATGGTGATCCAATCTTTAAAAGTGCATTAAAATAGAAACAATACAAAGTCATTGAACAAGGAAAGCACTAGAAATGTTTTAAACAAGTCAGTTTAATAAAATGATTTCATCATCGGACTCTGTGCTTTGAGAGGGCACTGACATATAAGCAGTACAGACCCATCTTGTCTCATATCATGATTTTCCCCAATATTCAAAATCTATTGTCATCATTTGAAAACTGTCAGAAAAGCAAACTGTATCTTCCGCACAAGATAGAGAAGCGAAACTGAATACTGGCACGTGGGAATATGAACTGACATGCTGAAGAGGAAAAACCAGAATGGCCTAACTTTTTATAGCCTAAGCTATAACTAATAATAATAATAATAATAATAATAATAATAAATAATTTAATTTCTACGACTAATTAATTTCCTCATCCCTCCTTAATTTAAAATAGAAATCGGCTTACGTGTCTGTAATTTCAGTAAAATAAGGCAATTTATTAGTTGTGGGGACAAATGATTAATTCGTGGCCATGATCTATCTTACCCTGAGAAAATATAGGGCGAGACTGTAATTATTTGGGGAAAAGAATCAAGAAATTGCATATTCAGAGGAATACCACACAATTAATGGACAGGCCTAAGTGTCTGTAACTGTGACCCATTAACATAGTCTGTTATATTGTACAACGTGATATACATATGCTAATACTATCAAATAAACACAAAGGTTTATAAAACACAGTCTGTTACGTCTAATTAAGTAACTGACGCACTCTGACGCGCGTATATTTGTTTGGTGAAGTGGTTTTAATTCTCAGTACTGATTGAATTTCTGTTGACAGGGACTTTTTTGAACTTTTACTGAGTCCCTTGTATTAAAAATATATATATATATATTTAGACGGTACTGAAAACCCTTCATTAACAAATATCATTAGCCATCATCTGCAATGGAAGAGAGAGCACCTATCGCTGATTATTCAGATGAAGCTTTCGTGCAGCGTAGAGACCCTGTAACGAATCTCATTGATACTTTTAGTAAGTTGTATTTAGATTCAGATGAGGAAGAAAGAGAGAGTGGTGAGCATATTGTTAAAGCTGACGACTTACCATTACATGAAGATGAACTGCAATTCGGCAATGATGAAAATATCCAACGCATGCGTAGTATCAAAGAGCATCTTGTTGATCTTGAGCACAGAGTCAGTGAATTTGTCACCACAGAAACAATGAGCACAAAGTTAAAAGACTGTGAAGACAGAATTACCTACTGTTTACAGAGAGAGCTGGATCGTGTTAAACAGCAATGTTATTCCAAAACTGATGAACTGAGTCAAAGGATTTTTTGATTTTTTAAAGCGGCAAGATAGACAGCTAGAGCAACAATTAAAAGCTATTAAACCCATCATGTCCACTCCTGTGCATTCCAGCACTGCTGCTTCTCATAAGATGTCTCAAACACCATCCAAGATTGCTTCAGTTCCACAAGACATCACAAAGCAAGTAACATATCTTTCTCCATCATCTCCCCTCCATACTGTTAAAATTGAATGTGTATTGACACATTCTTATCATTCTTGTCATAACACGGCTCCAGAGGTTAATAAAGGCCTTCTGAAGCGAAGTGATGCATTTGTGTAAAAAAATATATCCAACAAGTTATGAAGTGAAATTTGTAGCTTCTGACAGATTCTTTATTCAACTGACTTTTTCAGCTATGAGCAGCCTGGAAAACAGCAGCTTCATCTGATCCTCCACAATCCTGTTCAGCTCCAGCAGAGGTACATTGGGGTCAGTGCGTGTGTTCAGAGAGGTTTTGGCAGCCACTAGATGGCGCCCTGGCAGTGTCAGACTAATTTCAGATCTGAAATTATGTGTATCATTTCTAAAGCACTGAGAACTACAGTGAACAGAAGTTAGTGTGTGTGTTTGGAGATGGGTCTGTGTTCCAGTCAGTGAATCTCAAGTTTTGAAATAAATATGGAAAGTCGTTATGGCTGTCACGGATCCCTTGTCTCCCGGACTCCAAATCCCATGATCCTCTTGTCTCCTCACCTGCACTCACTTCCCTCGTCAGCTCCTCAGCATCACGGATCACCTGCACCTGTTCCTGATCGTCATCACTCCCTATAAAATGGACTCACTCCCTTCACTCCTGGTCTGTCCTAATTGTTATATCCTATATGTTGGTTGTTCGTTTTGCTCCTGCGTTCATTAAAGACCCATTCATTGTGGATTTCCGTTTATGTCTCGTCTCTACAACCAGCAACCGTAACAGAAGGACAGACCTAAACCGACGGGATATCCACAAGTTACAATGGGAATTTTCCTAATTCCTGAGCACCCCGAACCTCTCCGGGCGGACGAAAGACTTTGCCAGGCCGTTGGAGAGGTATGTGGAGGAGTTTTTGGAGGTTTCCAATTTGGTGAGCTGGACTGATGCCTGCATTAACGTTGTGTTTCTGATGGGACTGGATCGGGACGTAGTTCGTTATAACGAACCAGCCTGTAATTTCTCCTTAGTCGATTCTCTAAATTTGATTCTCTCCTTAAATGGTTCTAACTTTGAAGTCAGTAAAATTCAAAGGAACCAGAGTCCCGGTCCAGCCCCATCAGCAACGTATCGGGCATTGCCAGCTCACCTCACCCCAGAACCCTGCACATACCGCTTCAACGGTCCTGCCCACTCCTGGCCGCCAGCCGCCGCCGAGCCCTCTGCTCCAGCCGCCGCCGCCAAGCCCTCTGCTCCAGCCGCCGCCACGAGCCCTCTGCTCCAGCCGCCGCCGCCGAGCAATCCGCTCCAGCCGCCGCCACCGAGCAATCCGCTCCAGCCGCCGCCACCGAGCAATCCGCTCCAGCCTTTCACAGGCCGCCAGAGGATGCTGGCTGGTTGATAGACTTTGTCACAGAGCCCGTCGCTCCAGCCCTCAACGAGCCCTCAGCTCCAATAGCGGCCAACGAGCCCTCATCCTCAGTCTCCGCCGCCGAGCCTGCATCTCCGATCTCCGCCGCCGAGCCTGCATCTCCGGTCTCCGCCGCCGAGTCTGCATCTCCGGTCTCAGCCGCCGAACCCTCCGCTCCGGTCTCAGCCGCCGAACCCTCCGCTCCTGCCTCAGCCGCCGAGCCCTCCGCTCCTGCCTCAGCCGCCGAGCCAGCCGCCCCAGTCGCCGCAGCTGAATCAGCCACTCCACGCGCCGCCAAGCCAGCTCCATGCTCCTCCATCCACATATCCATGATGTTTCTGGGACTCCTTGTAACTATCGTAAACCTCCCCAAGTATTTTTTGGGGGGGGGGGCCAAGTACCCGTGGGTGGGGGACATGTGGTGGAGACACATGTGGGTGGGTCTTTGCCGTGGCTGCCCACTGCTCCTGACCCGCCGTGGGTGCCCGCTGCACCTGACCCGCCATGGCCGCCCACTGCACCTGACCCGCCGTGGCCGCCCACTGCACCTGACCCGCCGTGGCTGCCCGCTGCACCTGACCCGCCATGGCTGCCCGCTGTACCTGACCCGCCGTGGCCGCCCGCTGCACCTGACCCGCCATGGCTGCCCGCTGTACCTGACCCGCCATGGCTCATGGACCCGCCCTGGAGACCTCCACTCCTACCCATGCCTCTCCCTGAACCGGCATGAGGTCTCCAGGGCGCCCACCCCCCTCCCCGGTGTTCCATCTACGGCGCGAGGTCGCGCCTACCGGGAGGGGGAGGTACTGTCACGGATCCCTTGTCTCCCGGACTCCAAATCCCATGATCCTCTTGTCTCCTCACCTGCACTCACTTCCCTCGTCAGCTCCTCAGCATCACGGATCACCTGCACCTGTTCCTGATCGTCATCACTCCCTATATAATGGACTCACTCCCTTCACTCCTGGTCTGTCCTAATTGTTATATCCTATATGTTGGTTGTTCGTTTTGCTCCTGCGTTCATTAAAGACCCATTCATTGTGGATTTCCGTTTATGTCTCGTCTCTACAACCAGCAACCGTAACAATGGTGAGGGGGGCGTGGTTCAGTGGGAGAGAGCATCAGGAGACACGTGGTGAGTGAGTGGATTAAATCTAAATCACGAACACCTGTTTCTCGTTCTAGTAATTGGCGCGGAGACAGAATAAAATGCCAGGAGAAGCAGGAGCGTGTGAGAGAGAGAGAGACTGCTGACTGAGACGCTGAGCCTGACAACACTGGAGTGAAGCCCTTTGTGGATGATATATTGAAGCTGGAGTGAAGCCCTTTGTGGATTATTTATTTTGTTGACGTGCATTGCACGGCCTTTTGTTTGAACGTTTCTGTTGTGAAAATAAAGCTCAGTCAGCAGTCAAAGCCGACCCTGTCCTCTTCCTTCCCAGAGAACTTTGAACATTGCTACAGTGGTGCGAAACCCGGTAAGGAAGAAGGGAGCCGCCGCCACGCAATCTACCTCCGGTACGCCATTTGCAAACATCATCTCATCCCTCGCGGTCTTGCATCAAGACCAGCACCAAGCCCTGCTGGACCTGCGCACGGATCAGGAGCGCCGCTTCCAGGCCACACTTACATTATTTGAAAGTTTAAAAAAAAGCCAATGTAGAGTATTACATGAAATTATTCTCCAAGGAAATCTCTAATTACAACATTTTTGTATGTGTTGTTATATACATACAGATGCTTTGGAGGGCATTTCCTCTGGGTCATCTTTCTATAATAATACATCAGAAAGTGTTCTAATGCAGGATTTTGTTAGAGAGTGAATTACTGTTGCCCTCTACGTGCTCCTTTTTTGAGAACCTTTGAAATAACAAAATTATGACATGCCCAATATGCTTTGTCAGAATACAGTTGACTAGGGCACGTTTCTTCAACAGCAGATCAGAAATTGCGGTAATACAAGATTTCATGCAAAATTAAAATAATGTATATACAGTATATACAGGTCCTTCTCAAAAAATTAGCATATTGTGATAAAAGTTCATTATTTTCCATAATGTAATGATAAAAATTAAACTTTCATATATTTTAGATTCATTGCACACCAACTGAAATATTTCAGGTCTTTTATTGTTTTAATACTGATGATTTTGGCATACAGCTCATGAAAACCCAAAATTCCTATCTCAAAAAATTTGCATATTTCATCCGACCAATAAAAGAAAAGTGTTTTTAATACAAAAAAAGTCAACCTTCAAATAATTATGTTCAGTTATGCACTCAATACTTGGTCGGGAATCCTTTTGCAGAAATGACTGCTTCAATGCGGCGTGGCATGGAGGCAATCAGCCTGTGGCACTGCTGAGGTGTTATGGAGGCCCAGGATGCTTCGATAGCGGCCTTAAGCTCATCCAGAGTGTTGGGTCTTGCGTCTCTCAACTTTCTCTTCACAATATCCCACAGATTCTCTATGGGGTTCAGGTCAGGAGAGTTGGCAGGCCAATTGAGCACAGTAATACCATGGTCAGTAAACCATTTACCAGTGGTTTTGGCACTGTGAGCAGGTGCCAGGTCGTGCTGAAAAACGAAATCTTCATCTCCATAAAGCTTTTCAGCAGATGGAAGCATGAAGTGCTCCAAAATCTCCTGATAGCTAGCTGCATTGACCCTGCCCTTGATAAAACACAGTGGACCAACACCAGCAGCTGACATGGCACCCCAGACCATCACTGACTGTGGGTACTTGACACTGGACTTCAGGCATTTTGGCATTTCCTTCTCCCCAGTCTTCTTCCAGACTCTGGCACCTTGATTTCCGAATGACATGCAAAATTGAGCAACAGTCCAGTGCTGCTTCTCTGTAGCCCAGGTCAGACGCTTCTGCCGCTGTTTCTGGTTCAAAAGTGGCTTGACCTGGGGAATGCGGCACCTGTAGCCCATTTCCTGCACACGCCTGTGCACGGTGGCTCTGGATGTTTCTACTCCAGACTCAGTCCACTGCTTCCGCAGGTCCCCCAAGGTCTGGAATCGGTCCTTCTCCACAATCTTCCTCAGGGTCCGGTCACCTCTTCTCGTTGTGCAGCGTTTTTTGCCACACTTTTTCCTTCCCACAGACTTCCCACTGAGGTGCCTTGATACAGCACTCTGGGAACAGCCTATTCATTCAGAAATTTCTTTCTGTGTCTTACCCTCTCGCTTGAGGATGTCAATGATGGCCTTCTGGACAGCAGTCAGGTCGGCAGTCTTACCCATGATTGCGGTTTTGAGTAATGAACCAGGCTGGGAGTTTTTAAAAGCCTCAGGAATCTTTTGCAGGTGTTTAAAGTTAAATTAGTTGATTCAGATGATTAGGTTAATAGCTCGTTTAGAGAACCTTTTCATGATATGCTCATTTTTTGAGATAGGAATTTTGGGTTTTCATGAGCTGTATGCCAAAATCATCAGTATTAAAACAATAAAAGACCTGAAATATTTCAGTTGGTGTGCAATGAATCTAAAATATATGAAAGTTTAATTTTTATCATTACATTATGGAAAATAATGAACTTTTATCACAATATGCTAATTTTTTGAGAAGGACCTGTATATATATATATATCTCTCTTAATCATTTTACAGTAATGGATAAATTCCAAGAAAGATCTAAAATGACAAAACCATTGCATCACAGCTGCAAACAATATTTGCTTTTTCCATTCATACAGGGTATGTTGAAAAAGACATTGAGTAAGGCATAGAGCTTAAAGAAAAGAACTCTGCCTGAATTAGTCACATGCATCATTTATTGAAACAAACAATACATTTTTACAGAACTATATATTTTTTACCATTCAATGTTAACTGCTGTCTGAAGCATGCCATTTTTGGTGCAACTGTTCCTTTAAAAAAATACAACCAATAGCACTGAGGGGGAAGGGTTAACAACCACCCGACATTTTTAAGGTGGAACGGATAGTTCGGCGAATAAGGAGCTGGAGTAAGCCTCGATGTTCAACTTTTTAAAATGATTGATGTTTAATATGAATAATAGCGCTCATAAACGACCGTTGATGGCATTCTCAAGTGAAATGAGTCTAGGCTTGGACCCGGAAACGGTGTTCCTTACGTCACGACTTAACAAGCAGATAAAGCTCGATGTGTCAGAATATTTATTAATATTTCTCAGATTGTGTTCATCAGAATGAAGAAAGTCATAAACACCTAGGATGGCTTGAGAGTGAGTAAATCTTGGGCTAATTTTCATTTTATAGTCAACTTTTTATTTTTTCTTCACGTTTTATTTTATGCTTGTTGCGTTCACGGCACATCATAATTACTGTAATTACCGTAAATTGTAATTTGTAATTTTCCTGAGAGCTCCAACTTCTACCTGACTGCTGGAAGACTCATTTTGGGATTAATAGTGTTGTGACAGAAGTGCATAATTCTGAATCTGATGACAGGAACAAATAAAATCATGTGTTTTCTCATCTCGTAATAACAGTAATCCCGCTTGCTTGTATGCTCTTTCTTTCTTCAGCAAAACTACACAACAACTACTACTGGCCCCTGTATTTAGCTATATTCTGTTTTGACACACTTTATCTCTTCATTCAACAATTTTCAACAATTTTAAAAAAAACAGAAAATTGCTGAACTTGGAGAATCTCTGGGGTCTATGAAGTTTTCATAATGTGACACAAAAACACATGCTGTGGCTCGAGAGTGTATAACCACATCCTGTAGAGATGACGAATGTTGCATAATGTGTGTAGATGAACATGGGATCTGAGAAGCATTGTTGTGTGTGACTGATAAAAATGAAGAAAGTTAGGAAATAAATGTCTAGCAAGGTAGAAATTGATAAAAATGTATAATAAAAATGTGTATTGCTCAAGCCATTGACGCAAATAAAAAAAGGTGATAGACAAGTAACACAGCAACTGACGCATGCAGGTAATATGTTAAAGCAAGAAGAAACCACATGTGTGCAAATGAAGAGATAAAGTGCGTCAAAAGAGAATATAAATACAGGGGCCAGTAGTAGTAGATGTTGTGTAGTTTTGCTGAAGAAAGAAAGCAAGCGGAAGCCGACGCCAGACCACAACCCTCAGAAGATCAAAGAAGACACCTGATTCTCTTAGAAGAAAACATATACTGAATAGAGAAGAGGGTAAGCTTTAAAATGTAATTATTTATCTGGCCCATAGATCTTCCAGCTTAGCTGGCATAAAGTGGTGTATTTAGCTTTTGCCTTTGCAAGAAATAATAAAATGAGAATGAGGACTGCCCTCAAACTCTGATAGTATTGTCTCAGTCTGTTTATTGCTGTAGAGTGAGAATCAGAAATAAAAACACTCTGAACTGAGTAAGAGCAATTCTTTCATAAACAACAGCCTCTTCTTCACTCCTGCTCTCTTTCTCTGGGAACATGAGGCTGCATGTCCTTTATATTTTGTCTCAAGTTCTGGGAGACACACTTTCTTGAGGAATTCTTGTGCTTTCTGTAGACAAGATTCCCAGAACTCCTGGTCTGGAAAGACACGCGCCACAGTGAAATCGTTTTCAGTCCAAACAACAAGATCCCAGTGATTTGATTGGGTGACATAAATCTGTGTCTAGATCTGAAGCGTCTGTGTTGTCCTTCATGTCCAATGCCTGCTGGACGCTGGAGAACCGACACGTGAAAGGACATTTCTACACACAGTCAGGCCATCCGGTGACGATGTGTAAAGATGTGTGTTTCACTAATCACAGGTAGGTAAGATGATACACACCTTTGAATGAACGACAGTGTTTCACAACTCGACTTTTGAACATAGTTTTCGAGATATTTTCGTGTAGTAACTGGCTGTTTTAAAGTCTCGCCCGATGTGGCATATCTGAAAATATAATAGTTTGTTGCACTTTTGTTGATTTGCATTTTAATTTCTCATTTGATTTTTGTGTTATTCTTCAGGTGACTGTAAGTCAAATTTGTTTATTTACTTTCACAATTTATTTACGTGAAACACTGAAGCAGTTGAAGCAAATGTGTCGTAATGTGTCGAGGCTTCAAAACAATCTGACACCTGTCTCCACGGTGACACCTAGTGGTCAGAACAGTGTAAATGCAACAAAACTCAGGCCAAACATGCATAAAAACACCTTTTACAAACCCATTGCAAATGTTTTATTGAAAGTAAAATATGTTAAATGCAATTAACTAATCATCTAAGATTAAATATAGAGTGTGTGTATAATATGTGTTCTTTTATCAATGTTCAAGGCTTGTTTCTCTGTTCAATGGCTCAAGATAAACAGGCCAATAAGAAATTACTAACTACCATTATTCATTTTAAATTATTCTAATGTCTAATTAAAACATCTACAAATGTATAAAACTGATCAGAGATCAGGTAAAGCCCATAGACACTTGTTCAATAGTTCTTTCACTTTCACTTTATCATCGCCCTCTACCGGTGAACCATTGAAATTTCGATCTGTTTTGAAGCGTTTAGAAACAGTGATTACGTAATGAAGCCTCGTTTACTGAAATCACGAGGTATTAAACAGGTATCAAACTTTGTCAGTTTGATACCTGTTTGATACACGCTCCGAATCACTGATTCGAATCAAAAGATTCATAAAGCTTCGGAGGCGGAGCCTAATCGGCCATCACTGGCTGTTCTTCAGCTCTTCTGTCGCTGTATCACCAAATCTTCAACGTTTATCATCACATTTATGGCTTTTTGTTGTGTTTAAATGTAGCTTTTATGAACTTGGGAAATTAGGAACTGTTGTAATTTGAAACCGTTCACCGAAATGCCAAAATATATATATCTGACATGGACAGTTTATTTTCTTCTGGTTGTTCTCCTGGAGTCTGGTGAGTATTTTTATGGTTCTCTTTATATTATCATTTCTCCACATACAATCTGATCTTTATTGTCTCCATCATCATTTTTCCTCATAATATTGTCAAGTTTTATCAGACTAAACCTTCAGAAATACTTCTGTGGAAAATGAAAAACTCCAAATGTGGTGTGTGTGTTTGTGTTCAGGTGTGTTTGTTGCTGATGCAGTGAAGTCAGAGTCAGTGACTGAGGGAGAATCAGTCTCTCTGAACTCTAGTTTCACTCAAATACACAGAGATGAAGAGATCGAGTGGAAGTTTGGTGACATTCTCATAGCTAGAGTAATGAACAACAAGAGTGTGTTTTATGAGATTGATATGAGAGTTTCCGAGTCAGACTGAAACTGGATCATCAGACTGGATCTCTGACCATCATCAACAGCAGAACCACAGACTCTGGACTTTATACAGTCTTCAGAGACACAACGATCAACACGATCAATGTCACTGTCTATGGTGAGGAGAGAATTACTATCCTGTTACATCTGTTGACTAAATTCACCAGATAATGTTACTGAGAATATGATCAAATGATGGAGAATTCTGTGATGATGCTGATCATTTTATCCAGAAGATCACAGTGATTTCTACTGAATCTGATTCATTCTGTCATGTTTTCAGCTCGTCTGCCTGTTCCTGTCATCAGCAGAGACTCTTCATCATCTTCATCATCATCATCATCATGTTCATTGGTGTGTTCAGCTGTGAATGTGAGTCATGTGACTCTCTCCTGGTTCAAAGGAAACAGTTCATTCTCCAGCATCAGAGTGTCTGATCTCAGCATCAGTCTCTCTCTTCCTCTGGAGGTGGAATATCAGGATAAAAACACCTACAGCTGTGTGATCAACAATCCCATCAGAAACCAGACTCAACACCTCAACATCACTGAACTCTGTCACACATGTGCTGCAGGTACTTCACTGATGATATCTGGTGTTTCTGCACACATTGATCTGGACTAATGAGCGTCTCTTTCAGTCTCTCAGACAGTGCTGATCTCTGCTGCTGCTGCTGCTGCTGGATCTCTGTTGATTGTTGCTGCTGTCGGGATCTTCTGCATCTGCAGGAAACACACAAACACACACAGAGAAGGCAAGTGTTTCCTGTATGTATATAATTCTCAAACATCATTTCACTGAGTGTTTGTTTCTGTCATTATTGTTGAAACAGAGACTCGAGCAGAAGAAATCACTGATCCCACATTCAACAGAAGAAACAGAAATAAATCGGTAAGATCTTTGATTTCAGTGTATGGTGTGTGTCTGTGTTGTTTCAGTCTGATTTTAGTGTGTGTGTGTGTTTAATGATTCACACACAGCAGCAGCACAACATATATTGATAAAGCAGTAGATGTGTTTGTGGATTTACACTGTAGACCTTCATTTAGAGACACACAAACATTAGTCCGCTGACACACAACTTTAAAATACAGCAGTGAATCCTAAAGATAAATCCTTAACAATTTAGTCAATTTCTAGTTAAAGTCTAGTCACTCTAGACATTTCTACAGACACTGCAATGATTGTGATATGATGTCACACTTTATAAAAACATAAATTCAACATATAACTGATGATGATAAATCCAAATGTACAAGAATAAAGTCTAAGCCTGTGTTTGTTGGTGTTCACACTGTGACAAGATTCAGTGTGTCAAAAACACATGAGAGGATCCACAGCAGAGAGAAGCTGCACACGTGTGATCAGTGTGGAAAGAGTTTCTCTTTATTAAAGTCACCTGAAGATACACATGAAGATCCATGCAGTGGAGAAACCACATCACCACAGTCTGAGATCACGGTAAGCATTAATACAAATATATATATATATATATAATTTATTAAACAGAGTTTTTCATTTCAAAAGCATTACTAAATTCAGTTTATATTTCTAACAAACAAAAATGGTGAGAAGTGGTGAAAAACCTGAGCTACCACTAAATCCAAACATTATCATTTCTGACTCTCTCTCTCTATGTGGTGATGTACATCTCTAAAAGCTGACACATGGACAATACTCACAGTAAACTGAAAAATAATACAAATATATGAATAATAATAATAATAATAAGTTGCTGTCAGTTAGTAACAGTCTGTTTGTGAGTTTTATAACTTCAGCAGCTCTGGAAATGTGACCAAAATCATGAATCTTATTGGTTTGTCAGTATTTTTCACAGTGCAGTGAAGAGATGACATCACTTCTGTAAAAACAATGAATGACACACGAGTTACTGTTGTTGTTTTCATAAAAGTACATTTACTCGTTTTACATGTAGGTATATTTTAGTCAGAGTTATCGCTCTTCGTCTGCTTGAGCTCAAGTTGAACAGAGACTCACTCACTCTCAGCACAAGCATTTAAAGGGTTAGTTCACCCAAAAATTACATTTCTGTCATTAATTACTCTACACCAGTAAGATCTTTGTTCATCTTCAGAACACAAATTAAGATATTTTTGATGAAATCTGAGAGGTTTATGACTCGTCCATAGACAGCAATATAATCAACACTTTCAAGGTCCAGAAAGGTACTAAAGACATTGTTAAAACAGTCATGTGACTGCAGTGGTTCAACCTTAATGTTGTGAAGAGACGAGAATACTATTTGTGAGCAAAAAATAACGGCTTTATTCACCAATCTCTTCTCTTCTGTGTCATTCTCATATGTTATTTATGTCCAGCGCTTCCAGATTCTACATCAGAACTCTGACTCATTATTGGCCAAAGCTGGTCACATGATCAGCACGATGTGTGTGATGCTGACGCAAGAGCCGACCAATAATGAGTCGACGATCTGACGTAGAACCTGGAAAGCGCTGGACGTTAAACAACATTCTTCTCAGATTTCATCAAAAATATCTTCTGTGGAACGACATGAGGGAGAGTAATTAATGATGGAATTTTCATTTCTGGGTGAACTAACCCCAAAAAAGTCATTTTCAGATTTAATCTCAAGAGTTTTTTTGCAGATTCATCCTCGGATAAGCACAGTTGTGACTCTCACTGGAGTAATCTAGAATAGAGATGATTCTGATGAATTCAGCGACACTAAGGAGGAAAAGTGAGCACTGTTAGACCATCATGATTCTCCCCTGACTCAGTTAAACATGTGGCAAACTGACCTTGAGTGTAACTTTGATGAAGTCCAGTGGTGCTCTATATGTAAGATTGTTTTTACCTCAATATCCTTTAACAAAATTTCAGGACAGAATTATAAATTCCTCACCTCACTTTGAGTAAAATGTGTCCAAATGAATCACCTATAGATGGGTCAATTATGCAAATCTGGGAATGTAGAAAACAAACATTTTTAGAAAAAAAGGTTCACCCACCATTGTGGATATGCTTTAAAAACTGCATGATCATATTTTTGACCATAGCTGAAACTGTATTTTTTTTCTTATAAATGTAATTTCTACTGTTATTACTTATTTACTTTTTAATATTATGACCATAATTGTTCTACCATCTGCTGCTGTATCTATTGTTGTTTTTTTGTTCTTTCTTTTCTCTTTTTTTCTATATAAAAGTATCAAAACTAATAAAAAGACAATAGGAAAAAGATGAAGTGCATGTGAAAAGCCTTTTCTTGGCACTGGGTGAAAATGCAGTACTTGAATTAGCAATAAAAAGAAAAAAACATTCTAGATTGTACTTTTCTTCAACTATAAATCAGCACAAAGTTATTATTTAGTGCTCTTGAAAGTTGAACAACAGCTGATTAAAGTCTCATTTTATTGCTGGACATTTGTCATTACAATCAACACAACTAGACAATAATTCATTTTAAAGGTGCCCTAGAATGCTTTTTCACAAGATGTAATATAAGTCTAAGGTGTCCCCTGAATGTGTCTGTAAAGTTTCAGCTCAAAATACCCCATAGATTTTTTTTAATTAATTTTTTTTAACTGCCTATTTTGGGGCTTCATTAACTACACACTGATTTTGGCAGCGTGCCGCCCCTTTAAATCTCGTGCTCCCTGCCACATAAGCTCATGACTATATTACAGCGCATTTACAAAGTTCACACAGCTAATATAACCCTCAAATGGATCTTTACAAGATGTTCATCATGCATGCTGTATGCATGCTTCGAATTATGTGAGTAAAGTATTTATTTGGATGTTTACATTTGATTCTGAATGAGTTTGAGGCTATGCTCTGTGGCTAACGGCTAATGCTATACTGTTGGAGAGATTTATAAAGAATGAAGTTGTGTTTATGAAGACTGCAAGTGTTTAATAATGAAAATAACGACTGATCTTGTCTCTGTGAATACAGTAAGAAACGATGGTAACTTTAACCACATTTAACAGTACATTAGCAACATGCTAACGTTTAGAAAAGACAATTTACAAATATCAGTAAAAATATCATGATATCATGGATCATGTCAGTTATTATTGCTCCATCTGCCATTTTTCGCTATTGTTCTTGCTTGCTTACCTAGTCTGATGATACAGCTGTGCACAGATCCAGACGTTAATACTGGCTTGTCTAATGCCTTGAACATGAGCTGGCATATCCAAATATTGGGGGCGTACATATTAATGATCCTGACTGTTGCGTAACAGTTGGTGTTATGTTGAGATCCGCGTGTTTTCTGGAAGTCTTTTAAACAAATGAGATTTAAATTCAAATTTTGATTCTAGGGCACCTTTAAAAGATTTATTAGGAAGCAAAAGCTGTATCAGTGTTTGTCCACTAGAGGACAGAAGAGATCAGACATTAAGATCAGCAGTATATCAATATTCATCAACATGCTTCTGAAAATATAACAAAACACAAGAAACAACACCACAATGTGGTATCATTCCACTAAATATTAAATCTGAACAAAATGTCTTTTTACATCTTTTTTTTTTTTTTTTTTTTTTTTTTTTTTTAAAGAAGTACAATAAGGCTACTGTAAGTGCTTCAGCATGAATATAAAGGCACTTTAATTCATCACATTAATGGACATTCAGATAAGATGAAGATTCATTCGCATAATCTTTGAATATTCAAGCATAATAACCAAAGCAAAAAGAGCCATACATTTAAAACTTAAAAAAAAAATGTATATAAAAAGAAAGTCAACTTAAGTAGTTGTTATAATTATTGTTATTTTTACAATAATAAAGTCACTTTCAGTGAAGCTGAATAACACTGAATGGTCGAAGCTGTTTGTCTCAAACACACTAATGAATTTCTACACATGAAGAGAAGGTCATGTGATCTCAAAGACATGTGATTAGTTCTGAACATGAACATTAATCAGGCACTGGTGTTAATGACATAAAACAGCAAATTCAAATACTGTGGTAAAACATCTTATGAAAATCATATTCCTCACACTCAGTGTTGATAATCACACAGTCAAAGCTGTGAGACTCACACTAGTATTGTGTAACAGAGGTACAGGTGTGAAGTGTAACATTATTAAATGATAGAAGAAAGTGTTTGATTATTATGTTTCTTGGTTCATATAAACCACATACGCTTTTCACATGCAGGTTCATCATCTCAACAGACATGGGTTCATTTCTCACTGTAACTGGACGGATTGTAGAGGATTATGAAAGCAGAAATGTGTTTTTGTTGTTGGAGATGAAGTGTTGATGATGTCAGAGTGATTGACACTGGTGGGCGTGTCTTATCTTATTAAAGTGTTGATGATGTTAGAGTGATTGACACTGGTGGGCATGTCTAATCTCATTAAAGTAAACTCTCCTGCTCATTCACTCCATCCCGATCCTCTGCATTCATCTCTACAGTCACTGATTCATTCCCTCGTTTTTCTGTGGAATCTGTCAGAAAATACACAGACAATGACAAATTAAAAGAGATGATCTGGATTCAGTCATATTATATGAGACATCAAAACTAAAGTCAAGCATTTACATGTATAAAATCATTTAACACAGACTGTCAGAAGTTCATCTCACTTATTTGACAAGTTCAGTCTGGTTTAAGCTCTTTTCTCACAAATGAACATCATATTTATTGTTCTTGTGAACTCAAGCATCTACTAAAATAAGCAACTAAAATGTAAAGTTCATTTAAACTGTTTCAAATCTGAAAACTGAATGAAAAAACTAAAGTGAATGAAGCCGCATCTCACACATCAAATCATGATCACACTTTAAATTCAGCACAAATGACAGAATCTCACCCTTCATCAATGGTCTCCTCTCCTCTTCATCTGTGACAGCTGCACATAGAAACAAAGAAATACAAGGAAAATGTTTCCATTAGACCAAGTGTGTTTTTGCATGTAAAAAAAAGGAAATAATGTGTTTGACATTACTACATAATCATCATTCAGATGCTGTTTTATCAAACAGACAAAGACAGTTTGCTGTTTCTGGCAAGAAGAAAACAATATAGATTTTTCCTTTATCTACAGAGCACTGATATAAATAATGCTGAAGAAAATTCACTGAGGTGATGCAGCAACTTAAAGGGATAGTTCACCCAAAAATGAAAATCACATCATTAATTACTCACCCTCATGTTGTTTCACACCCATGAGACCTTCGTTCATCCTCAGAACACAAATTAAGATACTGTTGATGAAATCCGATGGCTCAGTGAGGCCTCCATTGAGAGCAAAGCCATTGAACTTCTCAAGATTCAAGATCCAGAAAGGTACTAAAAACATATTTAAATCAGTTCATGTGAGTTCGGTGGTTCTATCAGTCGAAACACTGCTTCAGAGCTTTACGAATCGAATCAGCGATTCGGAGTGTCAAAGTCATGTGACTTCAGCAGTTTAGCCGTTTGATACATGATCCGAATCACTAATTCAAAACAAAAGATTCAGAAAGCTCAGAAGCTCTGAAGCAGTGTTTTGAAATCGGTCATCACTAGATATTGTTGAAAAGTCGTTATTTTGTTTTTTTGATGCACAAAAAGTATTCTGTATGTCACTTTATAATATTAAAATAGAACTACTGTAGTCACATGAACTGATTTAATTATGTTTCTAGTACCCATTTGGATCTTGAGAGTTTCAATGAAGGCCTCACGGAGCCATCAGATTTCATCAAAAATATCTTAACTTGTGTTCTGAAGATTAACAAAGGTCTTACAGGTGTGGAACGACATGAGGGTGAGTAATAAATGACAGAATTTTCATTTTTGGATGAACTAACCCTTTAAATCATTTTGAAACTTGAATCATTAATCAATCATTGGCAACTTGCATCTATTTTGATGGTAAGATGGCGGGACGCACAGACGCAGTGGCTTCGTGCTCCCCACATAAGTGCTGTTCTATGTTATTAACGTTTACCGACTATTAATGTATCACAAATAAATGCGAAAGTGTACTAAATCAGTTACGCAACAGAAATGCTGAGCTACAGATCGGACATTGTCAAACATAAACCCACAAAGGATTGCTGATTCTGATTTTCTCAGATGTGGCTGAAACCAGAGTTGAGCTAGCAGGCCAGATTCTTCAACGACCAAATCCGGTAAGAAAACTATCTGTGTTTTTGTTATTTCCAATTCTACAATGATCGATAAGGTTTGCTCTCTGGACTTGGAAGACGTTAAGATGTCAACCTTTTCATTTGCCCAGGGAATCATAGACAGTTGTGATTGTTATGGCTGTATATATACGAGCGGGCCTACTAAGGTGGCACTGGAGCAATTATATGCTGCGTTCACACCGTAACAACAGAATAAACATCCTGATGCATTTCAAATTCATGTCCAACGCATGTGCGTATCTGTGCTGACCGCTTGACACCTGGACTGTTTGTATGTTTTGCTACATGGCTTCCACCTTTCTGTTTGCGATGACATTTTTTCACTATTCTGTCTGGATTACTCCATTTCTCACACTGAATTTGCGTCATTTATTCATTTGGCAGGGGCTCTCCCGCTCCTTATATGTGTCCCAAGTGAACTGGACTATTGTCATTTTCAAACTCCTGTTGTCTGTGAGCTTGCTGTTGCAAGCCCTCTACCCGTTAACATCCCGGCTCTTCTGATGAGTAAACCGCAACTCGTCAGTCGGTTGGAAATTGCTTGCTAGGGTGTGTTGTCTCCTAATTACGGCGAAGTTCAAGGGTCTGGCTAACATGGTTTTTGCCTGTGATCGGCTCGCATTTGCTCAGTACTAACATGCCTCAGGCAAAAGTTTTTCTTTTTTCTTCTCTTATCTCCCTTATTTTTTATCTCACTTCCATAATGGATATTGGATATTTACCATCGCAGCTAAGGGCCTTGAGTTGCTCACACAACTTAATTTTCATGATACCAATTCATTTGAATATATGGTATTAAAAGCTGACTCTAATAATTATCTTGCTATATCGTCCTCCTAAAGTCCTGTCCAACTTTTTTCCTGAAGCAAGTTAACCCTTGCCTGTTCATTGTCATTTCCCATGTCTCCTGCTTGATGACTTCAATATTCATGTCGATATTTTAATCTGACTGGACAGCGGCGATGATTTTGTCCTCCATTGTGGTCATATCCTTGATCTGATCTGTACCTCAAGCTCGCTATCTGCTCACGTCTTCTTCTGACACTAGATCTCTGCACAGCTCCTTGATTTTAGGTTAAGTCTGCCTGTGCATAAGAAATGCCTCAAAACTGTTATTTCATACCGTAAGTCTCAGATTTTTCAACTTCGGGCTCTACTGTTTCTTCAGGGCGTCAGACGTCGTGATATTTCTTTTCCGTCCATAATATTATCCTAACTAACATGTAAATCTTACAGCAGCATGCCCCAGACGCTTCCATTCTTCTCCTTGGTTTACCCCTGAGCTCCGTATTCTCAAAGCTACTGTGAACGGCTTGAGCGTCTCTATAAAAAAACGGTCTTACTGTACATTATTTAGCCTTTCTCAATCATCTCAAAATATACAAATCTGCTCTCATCTCAGCTCGCTCTAGTATCTGTCTCTGCCACAATGAATAAATCAAGTAACAGGCCAAAAGCATTATTCAACACAATAAATAATCTTACTAAACCTCCACCTCAATACTCCCTAGCTTCTAATGAGCTTTGCTGTTCTTTTCTGGATCATTTACTTGAAAAGACAGATGCTATCCACCAATGCTTCTCTACTGATACAAAGCTCGACTATCCACCAAATCTATCCAGTCAAACTCTGTCTTGTTTTTCTTTGACGACCCCATCTTCTGTCTCTAAGTTAATCTTGAAATCCAACTCTTCTTCCTGTCAACTTGATCCTGCTCCTACTTCTCTCCTGAAACTTTGCCATTCTTCCATCTCTGCACCTATCTCTCACTTCATCAATACATCTCTTAGCCTCTGCTTCATTTCCTCTGCCACTCAAAACTGCTGCAGTTACCCCTGTTCTCAAGAAACCCAGCCTCGACCCCTCTGTTCTATCTAACTACCGTCCTATTTCAAACTTACCCTTCATAGCTACATTACTGGAAAGCACTGTTGCCTCCCAACTCCAGTCTTTTCTAGTTGAAAATAATCTCTTCGATCCCTTTCAATCTGGTTTTCTCCCCCTCCATAGGACTGAAACTGCACTTGTAAAGGTAGTGAATGATCTACTGCTTTCTGGTGACTCTGGCTCTCTGTCTATACTTCTGCTACTTGACCTCAGCTCTGCATTTGACACAGTCTCCCATGAATTACTTGTTTCCCGTCTCTCTATTTGGGTATTTCTGGTTCTGCTCTTTCTTGGTTTTCTTCCTATCTCTCTGACAGACAATTTTACATCTCAGTTAAGGATTTTCGATCACCTACTGTCCTCCTAAAGTGAGGTGTTCCCCAGGGATCTGTTCTCGGGCCTTTATTTTTCATAATTTACATCATACCGCTTGGTCAGATTTTACAACGACATGGTATCAACTATCATTTTTATGCTGAAGACATTCAATTATACTCAATCTGCACACCTACTCTACCTCCCCAAACAGACAAAATCTCTGCTTTGTGGGAGGCAAAGACATAAAAGATTGGCTTAATTCAAATTTTCTGAAACTCAACATGGACAAGAGATTATTTTCATTGGAACTCCCTCACTTACCAGCAATATTTCTACCAATTTCACCTGTGATATTGCTGGTTCTCACATCAAAACATCCAATACTGTTAAAAATTTAGGTGTTATCATTGACTCTACCCTATCTTTTCAGTCTCATATTACCTCTATAACCAAATCTGCATTCTTTCACCTACGTCGCATTGCCCAACTCCGTCCCTTCATCAGTACCAAAGACGCTGAAACTGTCATGCATTTGTCTCATCACGCCTTGATTACTGTAATGACCTTTTCATTGGTCTACCGTCCAGCTCCATTTCCAGATTACAATACATTAAAAGCTCTGCTGCTAGAATACTCACCCATACCAAGCGCTCTGCTCACATCACCCCAATTTTGTATGATCTCCACTGGCTTACCAGTTGCCTACCGTATTAAATTCAAAATTCTCCTGCTCGCTTTTAAATCTTTGCATGGCTTGGCTCCCCCTTATCTCTGTAATATGCTCGTCCCCTACACCCTGACTCGCTCACTACGTTCCTCCGACTCTGACCTTCTCGTTGTCCCTCGGCATCGCCTCTCTTCAATGGGGGGCAGATCATTCAGTGTTACTCTGTGAACGCAGCAAACACCCAAACCCAAACTCTGTAATTCTCTCCCTCGCTCACTCTGTTGTGTTAATATCTCTGAATTTAAATCATTACTCAAAACTCACCTGTTTTCTGAATGTTATACCTCTGATTTGATGGATTGATTGTTCTGCATAATTACTAATATTTCTCTGAATGTTATGTTATGTCTCTTAAGTCCTGCTTTGTATTTTATTGTACTTGACTCTATTCTTCTGTATACTTCCCTGTCCATTATTGTTTTTCATCATTGTCTACTCATATTATCTCTTCCTTGATAATTGTACACTGTAAAGCGTCCTTGAGCCCTGGAAAGCGCAATATACATTTTATTATGGAATTTTTATTATTGCAGGGGATTTTAAATCAAGCCCATCTTAAGACTGTACTTACCAGATTTTACCAACACGTAAAGTGTAAAACTAGAGAGGAAAATACCCTAGATCAGATCATGTTTATACAAACATGAAAGATGCTTATAAAGCTATACCACTCCCCCACCTTGGACAGTAAGACCATCTTTCTTTGTTTCTTGCTCCTGCTTACAAAGCCTCGGTTAACAGTGTTAAACCAACTTATAGGATTGTTAAAGTTTGGGCTGCAGTTGCCATCAACCAACTACAGGACTGTTTTGAAAACACAGATTGGAACATTCTCCCATCAGTCAGACCTAGAGACATTTACTTCATCTGACGTGATGTCTATGACCGTGTGATGCTCAGAGAAATCACAGACAACCCAACAGAGACACCTCAGACTCTACAGGCCTCAGTTAACATGATAAATGAAGTTCAATTGAAGGGTTTCATGGCCTAGTTTGTGTTACTTTCCAAATTTTAAGACTAGCGATTAAGATTAATTTTATATATATGGGGGTTGTATTAGTATTATATTGCTATGTGTTGCTTATATGTACAATGTGCTTATGGAAAATGTTTGGTTCAAACAACATTGGACGCCATTGCATGGAAGAAAAAAACGTTAGTGTTCTATAGAAATGTATTCAAAAGGGACATTCTCACTATACAACCTGAGGAGCTGCACGGCAAATCAATCTTATGTGAACAGAGTGGAGAACCCAAATGTGTTTTTTTGTTTGTTTTGTTTTGTCTTTTTTTGGAGCTTGGCATTTTTGTCCATCCATGACTTTTAATGGATGGACAGAAATCTTTACATAAATAAAGGTCTTGTGGGTTTAGAACGACATGAGGGCATTTTTGGCTGAACTATCCTTTAAGAACGACACAATACTGATCTAAAATAAAATCATAATTACAAAAAATTGCCCTCACCAGAAACAGTAACATTGTCTTTGAATGTAAAATTGCTGTACTGAGACTCACAATGAAGAGAACATGCATCTTCTGTGTTTTCAGCTACAGGACGGTTGTCATCTCCAGACTTATCTCCTGTCTGTATTTCAGGATTGACACGTAGAGCCTCATCCACCCACTCCGTCATTGAGTTCTCTTCATCAGTCAAAGAAACAGAGAAAAATACAGAAGAGAAATCAGAAGCAGAAAACCAACAGCAGCAGAAATAAACAGAAGAAACATTGTCATATCACACCTGACATACTGGATCACAAACATATCATTTACTCTATTTTAAGATGAAAAGAGCTCAACTTGTCACTGTAGAAATCTGAATGTAAGTATAAATCTCTACAGCTCATGTGTGTTTGACTGATGAAACTGTGTTGAACTCCAGTCTGTGTTTCTAAGAGTAAAAATCCACTCAAATGACATGAAATATGAGTGGGTTGAATTGTGTTTGTGTGAAGAAGCGCTTCTGAATGTTTGATTTGTGATCAGATAATGACTGTACTGCAGTTCAATAATGATCAGGAATAATGAGGAGGATTGTGACTGATAAAGTTGATCAAACAATCCTGCAGACAGAAGCAACACAGTCTGTGTGAAGAACAGTTTCAGAACAGACAACAGCATCTGAAAGAAGACTGTCTGAAGCTGCTTCATTGAGGAACCACATCTGTCTGAAACACCACAAACCAGCTCTGACTAAATACATTAATTCATTATTATTCAATTAAAATGAATTAATCTGTAACTGCCTGTATTTACAGTTGACTTCAGTTGATCTTTTTGAGTCTTACAGCTTTGATAAAATAGAGACACATTTGAACACATTTTCAGTCCAGAATGATTGAACTCTGTCCATTAATTCCTCTAGAAGGTCTTGATCCTGACATTACAGTGTGTTGATTTCTACATCAGTGTAGATCTGCTATGGAAGCAGTGCAGTGATATGATGAACAGCTCAGAGTTTCTCCATCATTAATATAACACAACTGGAACACTTTTATGATCATATTTTGACACAAGGTCTGTCATATACACTGCTGCTGTTTCACTGAAAGACTTTGTGTTACTCACCACAGACGATAAGCCTGAAGAGTCTGAATGTTGAATAATCACTGGTCTTGATCTCTATCTTATATAATCCAGTGTGTTCAGATCTGGTTTCTTCAATGGTGAGATCTCCAGTCTGAGGGTCCAGCTTCATTTGGTCTCTGAATTCATCATCAGTCCATTGAGGATTCTCACGGTTCACTCCAGTCATTTCAGCGATGAGTTTCTCTTCAAACTTCCACTGTATTTTATCATCCTTCTGTATTTTAGTATCATAGTTCAGAGTGACAGAATCTCCCTTCAGCACTGATGTATTCACTTGACGTCCTGCAGCAGCACAGAAACAGAGAAATATAGATCAGAAATCAGAAACAGAAACTAACAACATCAGACAACAAATCATTACTGATCAATTGTTCAACATCTCAAATGTTTCATTCACTCAGTTTATAAATATCAGTAATGAACTCAGCTTTCTCTGATTCTACCATATGATAGAAATCTACATGAAGATATAAATGAATTAAATGAGTTGAGCTCAAATCTAATGTGTGTTTTGACCAACAGAACAGCCTGAAATCCACACAACAAACATCAGACGCACAGATTTAGTTGAGCTTGACTATTTAAAGATCCTCTTTTAAACTAAAAGAAGCAAAATGATTTGTTCATAATATAAATAATATAAATATATTCATAATAATATAAACTAATTTTATTTGTAAAAGTAATATAAACAACTAGCCTGACGTGGTCATACTCAATTCTAGTTCGAATATGAGTCTGATACTGCTCCATTGGGCTTTGATTATGGGGGCGTATTTCAACCGATCCAGGAAAGACCTCAATTGGATAGACCTACAACCAATCAGAGCTACAGAGTAAGTGACGTATGTTGAGCGACGCATAGTTGTCAACAGAACTCTTCTTAGCGACCATCGGGGCCAGCTGATAGATCAAACTTTTGCCTAATCCCGTAGGAAGGACGGCAAAGACATCTTTCCCATCGACAAATGCCTTGATCGCGGTCCTCTGTTCCTCTTTTAAAATTAATGCGCTGTCGATATCTTCTATAACGGACGCGATTGCGGAATCTACACATCTCAGTTCTTCAACAACAGCCATCATTGTTGTAAACTAATTGACCTTTCGCAAAGACTCGCCCCCACTGCACACGACAAACGACAGCCGTTGGACCGGAAGTCATTCATTTCCAATGGAGACGGGGGCTGCGTGGAGTTCCGATCATATGCGAATGCGGAAATTTCGGATCCGATTTGAGCTTCGGATGCGTTGAAATATTTGAACTTCTGCGGCTAGACCGTATGCGACCGTCCGACCGGATATGATGTATTCTAGTCAAAACGATGAGCACGAAGTTAGAATTACCAATATTTTAACACTTTAACGTTATTATATAAACACTATTTCTTTAAAATGGTGGTTATCAATAATTATGTAAAACAAAAAAGATATTTTAGGATTATTAAATATTTTTTTACGTATTAGCTCTATAAAATCTACTAGTATGTTTTTTATTTTAGATGTATTGAGGGTCATTTGCTTTGTATGGATATATTCATACATGCATTAACTTTACAATCATTAAAATCGTTCAGTTTACCATGGTGGTTGCTGGGTTGGAATAAGCCGAGGGTAACGGTTGCTTCACTACCAATTTCAAAGTTCCGTGCGACTGCCGCTAGGGGGCGAAATGCGACAATCGGATGCGAATGTCGTGTGCAGTGGAAAGGCGGCATTAGTTTTGTCCGACGAGCCGTGGCGCTGTCACGCCACACAGAGTGAAAAATACATCGCGGAGCAAAGAGGAAACTGACAACACATCGACAGACGAGACAGAGTAGGTTACTTATGATATTAAACAAAGTCCCAGCTTTCAAACTGTGTAGTTATTAAAAAAATTCAAACAATAAAAACCGTTTTGTGGCTCTTTAATGTGTTGTGACCATGATCGTGACAGATTGCTGTAGCGCCTCAGCTCAAGAGGCTCGTGAACGGATCATCTCTTCCTACTAGTCCATTTATAGCATCAAATAAACATGAATGAACATGAGAATGAATGTTGTTTCAAACGCGGAAAGATGTCAATATACACAATTTTTCAAGTTTAACTCCACCGATGTTCATCTTATAACTCCTGACTGCTTTGTCGGCCAAAATAGCGGATGCGGCGTTCTGATTGTTAGATCGCTTGTCAATCAAACTCCCCAAGCACTCTTTGATGACGTGGCTGATTACGTTTCTGGTGATAATCTGTCAATCATCGCCCTGACAATGTGATTGGATTGGATTACTCATACGGATCGAGTCCAGTCCGAACTCCCCGACCTCAAAATGTTGTGGGCGGGGCTAAGTTCGGCTGGCATCCAGGCTAATAAACAACATCTTTAGGATCAGATATTTTTATTTTTAAATACAACATTGAATTATTGAACAGTTGCACATTTTTGAACAATTATATTTACTTATTGTCTTATTAAAGGGCTATTTCACCCCAAAATGAAAATTCTGTCATTAATTATTCACCCTCATGCCGTTCCACACCCGTAAGACCTTCGTTCATCTTCGGAACACAAATTAAGATATTTTTGTTGAAATCCGATGGCTCCATGAGGCCTCCATAGGGAGCAATGACATTTCCTCTCTCAAGATCCATTAATGTACTAAAAACACATCTAAATCAGTTCATGTGAGTACAGTGGTTCAATATTAATATTATAAAGCCACGAGAATATTTTTGGTGTGGCAAAAAAACAAAGTAACAACTTATATATTGATGGCCGATTTCAAAACACTGCTTCAGGAAGCATCGGATCATACATGAATCAGTGTGATGAATCTGCCAAAGTCACGTGATTTCACCCGTTGGCAGTTTGACGTGATCCGATTCATGATTCGACACACTGATTCATTTATGCTCCGATGCTTCCTGAAGCAGTGTTTTGAAATCAGCCATCACTAAATTGTTACGTGTGGTTGCCGGAAGGTAACACAGACGAGGAGAATATATCCAAATATCGGTTTATTACAATAATCCACAGGAGAACAGGCAGAGAGGTGCAACAACATAGTCAGACGGTGAACGGACAAACACTGAGTGAACAGGAGGAACTAAATAGCGAAATAACAAGGATGAAATAAGACACAGGTGATATAGATGAACTAATAATGAAGGCGGGAAACAGAACATGTGATCATAGTATGTAAACAGAAAGTCCATAAACTGAAACTGAAACTAAACAGACTGTGACATAAATAAGTCGTTATTTTGTTTTTTTGGCGCACTAAAAATATTCTTGTCACTTTATAATATTAATATTGAACCACTGTACTCACATGAACTGATTTAGATGTGTTTTTAGTACCTTTATGGATCTTGAGTGAGGAAATGTCATTGCTCCCTATGAAGGCCTCATGGAGCCATCGGATTTCAACTAAAATTTGTGTTCTGAAGATGAATGAAGGTCTTACGGGTGTGAAACGGCATGAGGGTGAGTAATAAATGACAGAATTTTCATTTTTGGGTGAACTAACCCTTTAAACTAGTAAAACTACACATTTCAAATAATTATAGTTTTAAGCAATGTATAGGTAGTTAGTTAGTTAGTTAGTTAAAAACAGGGCACAATGTACTGTGTTAATATGAAGGAATTATCTGTATTCATTTTTCACAGGTATTTTAACTGTATTATAATTTACACATTACATTTTGTGTTTTAGGGTTACAACTTAACAGATCTTGTCCTGGCAGAAAATTACCAGAACCTTTTCTGTTTTTCTACAGTTTACAGTATGCCTAACTGAACATCAATTATAGGTACAAGCTAATAACATGCTGTAACATAAATCAACAATTATTATTGAACAATTGCAACTATCAACTTAATTCACATATGAAGTGTGTGCTGTCATCTTTCTTCAGCTCTCTCCAGGCTGATGTGCTGCTTGACTGACTGTTCAATGTTTCCTCTTTTTGAGTCATTAAGATTGTTTAAGTCACTTTTCAAAAGTTGATAAAAGTTGCCAAATACATTTTAAAAATAGCTAAATTTGTTGCTGGGTGCTTTGCTAAGTTAGTCTGAAAAGTTGCTGAATCTAGTTAGCAAGTTGGCAACAAAGCTTCTGGTAATCAATTCTGCTGTGATAAAGGTCTATTGATAAGACCAACTTACTAAAGGTGAAACTGTACCTCCCTATATGTGTTGGCAAAATGTAAAATGATTAATCTGGTGCACCTTCACACATCCAACAAGGCAGAATATAGACAAAACTAATTATAGACAATAGCAGCAACATTTATGATGTTAAAGGGTCAAGAATAAACATAAAATGAAGCTAAAAAAATCCTTTAAAGGTTCCTTTAAATATAAACAGAATTCAAATTTACAAAGAACCAATGAAAACAATTGCATATAATATCATCCACCAATTAAATTCCAACTGAGAGATAAAAAAAACATCTACCATGCACACCTTCATGATTTTTTTTTTTATAAAAATGTACACTGCCCTAAAAAAGAACAACAATCATGGTTTATAAACATACAATATATACCCTTTTTAAGTAAAAAAATCCAAAAAGCCTCCCTTCTTTTTCTAATTAAGTCAATGTCACTTCCTCTTAGTGGAATTTTTATATGTTCAATGCCAAAGAATAAAAAGGAAGACATGGATGATTACATTGTAAACAAAAAATAACATGCATTTTGTATTATCTCTCTTATTTCATTAAAATTATTCACATTTTCACAGATTCTGCAAGTGGTTCACATACTTTTTCATGCCACTGTATATATGTATATTTAAGGACTTTTTAAAATCCAGAGAAATAAGTGTGTCCGTACGTCACCAACCAATGACATCATAATGTTTCCGAGGGTATTTATTTGTAGAAACCATGGAAACACCAGAGATGCTTTAATATATTCTGTGTTTTATTAGTCAAGAGAACAACTGTTTGAATACATTCATCAACAGAAAACTAATCATGTTATATAGCTCAACACACTAAGTCTTATTATTTAAATCTCGTTTCCTTGATTTATCACGAGTACCATGTTTTACCATGAATATTATTGATCTAGTTTACTGCAGTGTGTTTACTGCAAGTGTCTCATAGCAGCTGCTGAGCGAACACACAGAGTAACACTATAACAACTTTCAACACACAAATGTATCTAATGTGGTAAACAATGCTGTGTTACTACACACCTACACTTGACCAGAAGAAGCAGAAGTGACAACTGGGGCACAATAAAAGCTCCACTGCTTTTGAAACATGTGTCGCACTCGTCTCTCATTAGCAATCGCTCCAGCGGTCTTGTTCAGCTCCAACGGCTTCATGTTACAGTAATGTTAAATCTTAAATACATTCGCTCATCCATGAACATGATTTTTGTCCCGATTCTTATCCACCAGCTGTAGACGTGAAGGAAACACCTCCCATGATTCAGTGAAATCAAAGAGTCATCGAGCTTCACCTTTGTTTTGAATGAGCGACCTCTAGAGGTGAAAACTACATAGTGTGCCTTTAACAAAAATGAAGAAGTCATGGGGGAAACTAAGGACACTCTTACTGTAACATAGGAATCAGAAGTAATGATCATCAAATGACTTTGATTAACTGATCATCAGCACATGATCAACTCTATAAAAGCAGGAAGAAGGAAGATTATTCACAAGTGGAAGCTGTTTGAAACAGACACCAATCTTCCCAGGAGTGGACGTCCCAGCAGATTCTCCCCAAGATCAGACCGTGTGATGCTCAGAGAAATCACAGACAACCCAACAGAGACACCTCAGACTCTACAGGCCTCAGTTAACATGATAAATGATGAAGTTCATGACTAATAATTCAACAGCATGGAGACAATAATTCTGCTTATACACTCAAAAAAATGACACTTTAAACTAACTCAAGTCAATTATGGACAGTGGCTCCACACAACTAACTTAGTTTCTATTAACATTAAAGGTTTATTTTTACTCTATGCATAATCCTTGAGTTGTGACAAAACAACTGACTAAGGAAGAATCTATGTAAAATAGTTATGTCCAATTTACTCAATTCAATCATGGACAGTGGTTCCACATGATTGAAACAAGTAAAATCCAATAGAATCAACCATGTTAAATTAACTAGAATCAATTGTGTTCATTTAAAATAAAATAAATAAAAAGCAATAAATAAATAAATAAAAAATAAATTGTTTTCATATACATTGATTTTTACAATTAATTCTTCTTGTTTAATTTTGTGATGTTCTGTGTTAGAAATCTAGATGTGATACTGGATTCATCCTAAATTGCCTTGACCAAAAACATCCTAAAGCCTAAATTGATCATAAGTCTATTGGTGGCAATGGTTTTACAATCAACATAGGCTTACAATGCTTTTGGGAAATGCAATTCAGAGCACTAGCACAGTGATTACTTTCTTATTAAAGTAATATGAAATTTGGTTAGCAGGTCCTCAACCCAAGCACAAGTGCAACAATTCACCACAATGGTAACCCTAAAACTATTAATTAACAGAAACTTTTAAATACCAACATAATAGAACAGTAAACAATAAAAAGTCTTTCCATTTTCTCATCTTCCTAAAAACTGCTTAAAATAACACTTTATTTCAGCATTTACACTCCTAGTTCATCCCCTTTGCAAAGCATGATGGGAAGTTAAAATCCTGTTTGATTGAGTCCTGGTTGGGTTTACTTGATTGAAACATGTTATTTTAATATAAAAACATCAAGTTAAGTCAAAAAGTAATTGTTTCAACTTAATTTAACATGAAGCAATTGAATTTGAACCAGAAACCTAATGCAATGGTGTTGAATCAAAATAAGTTGTTTAAATAAAGTGAACAGCATCAAAAAATCATTTTTTTTCAGTGTACTACGGTTACCACACCTCAAGACACTGTTCTGATAGTGTATTTCAAGACATCTGTCAGGTTTTTGTCCTTAAAACACTTTAATTTCTTACGCATCTCATCCCAAGTCTCCGTTGCTAATTCCAAAACATCATTTCAGAACTATAACGGAGGCTCGAGGCTTGATAGCAGAATACAGTTATTAACACAGCGTGAGAGAGAGAGAGAATTAAAAAACTAGAAGTCAGAAATATTCTTAATAATATGTACAGTTTTTTTGGGGGGGGGGGGGTTTGTTTCTTTTGTGGATGAAGGCTGTAAGGACCAATTGAGATAACTGAAATAATTTGGAGAAGTGATATGGAGCAATTCATCCCCAATGTATACAAAAAGGGACATTATCACTGTATAAACCTGAGGAGCTGCACTGCCGTCCACTCTCCTGTGAACAGTGGAGTGTTTTTTTTGTTTTGTTTTTGTGGAGCTTTGAAGTTTTGTTTCCCCACTTTTAATGGATGGACAGAAATCTTGTGATGAATAAAAGTGTTGTGGGTTTGGAACGACATGTAACGATATTTATTTATTAGCTCGAAAAGGGGAAATATTAATAATTAGTCATAACTCATTATGATTAATTAAAACGTTTTTGAATCAGTTAATCAAATTAACTTAATGTAGCTGAATTCATATTACAATCAATTAATCTGTTCGGCCAGCGAACACTCAGTATTAATTGTCTATCAATTCTAATAGAACAACGGTTTTATAAGCAGACCTGAATCAACTCGCAAGAGTGTGCACACAAGTTTTATTTAACTAAATCACAAACACATAACTAAACTAACAAACATACCATTCACGCAGTGAGAGAGTGGAAAACGAATTTGAACCATAACATAACAGGGGAATGAAACAATGGAAAGAGTAAATTAACATTTGCTGGACGAACCATCAGTTTCAATACTATAAAGCACCTTTGTTAAAAGGGGTTCACAATCTTACTACTAAATTGCCATTTAGTGTTCAAACGATACTTGCAAATGCCTTAGCTGTCTGGATCTGCAGGCTCATGATGGTTTGGTCCGCTGGCGTGGAAGTTAGAATCAGCATCTTCTTTTGTGGTCGCTGCAGTTGTGCATGGCTTGAAGTGAAATGGAGGCCGACCAGCCCGGCTCGGGCCGGGTGGCCCTTGTTGTATTAACAGGAACAAAGCAAAGAACTAGAAGTCCATAAGCACTAAAAACAAAACTCCCCTGAGTGTGATTTTTGTGGGGGCTTTTGAACTCTCCAGACAGTCGACACCTTCCAATCATGGCTTGACCAATGAGAAAGGTGCCATTCTCTGGCGGGGGATTTAATTTGTTTGAAAGTGAGTTAATTTGCCTGGGTTTGTAGGTTTGTGTCCATTTATACTCTGATAAATATAACAAACATACAACGCATTCTATGGTATTTCGATGTCCACCAACATGTGAGTCATTAAACAAGGAGTAATTTGATAGTAAACATCACATAGCAGAAATGCATTATCTCATAGTTCCAACTTTCAGGCATGCCTAACACTATACAACATACGAAAGAACAATCATACAAACAGTAAAAATATACACAATGTACTGGGGAAATGCATGTTCATTCATTTAGACGAGGTTGTCAATGAATTAATGGCAAAGAATCCAGTTTATAGAGAATGTCTGGTTCTAGTGGCCTGTCTCCTAAGGGTCTTTGAAGTGTGTGTAAAGGGCATGTGGTGCAGATAAGGTGATAGCGCCCAGTGGGGGAGCCAGACCTTTCGGGGCCGGCATGGGTGATTGCTTTTTACAATTGTGTTTGATCACTCCAGATGCTACAGACATGACGGAGAGTGATTGAATGATGAATGAACTTACATTTTTGGCTGAACTATCCTTTAAGAATGACACAATACTGATCTAAAATAAAATCATAATTACAATGAAAGTAAATATTTCACTCACCAGAAACAGTAACATTGAATATCTTGAATGAGGCGTTGCCATTTCTGATGATCTTTAGTTTGTATTCTCCAGCGTGTTTAGGTTTGATTGTCTTGATTGTGAGATCTCCAGTCTGATGATTCAGATACACATTGTCTTTAAATCTAAACTCATTGAACTCAGACTCTTCTTCACACTTCTCTTCTGTGTTTTTAGCTACGAGACTGTTGTCATGTCCAAACATCCAGAATATCTTATCTCCTGTCTGTATTTCAGTATTGACACGTAGAGTCACATCCGCCCCCATCATAACTGGCACTGATATATCTGTCAGAGAAACAGAGAAAAATATTTATACTTACATTCAGATTTCCAGAATGACAAGTTGAGCTCTTTTCATCTTAAAATAGAGTAAATGATATGTTTGTGATCCAGTATGTCAGGTGTGATATGACAATGTTTCTTCTGTTTATTTCTGCTGCTGTTGGTTTTCTGGTCACATGTGTGTTTGACTGATGAAACTGTGTTGCCAAAATTTTACTTATAAAAGGATATATGTAATGTTACACAGAAGAAAACCTTACTACTATTATTATTGTAGCATGGAGACTGTGCCATTATGCTCATTGTTTCTTTTTAGTTCGATAAAAAAAAAACTGAATAAATTGACCAAAATATTCAAAATCACTTATTTATTTGAATATTTTTGAAGTTGTTTACAACCAAGTCACCAAAATACGATGAATACACATTGAGCAAAACCCAACACACAACAGTAAATCTATTAGCCTTATTACAATTTACATATTCTTATCATGTTAGTTGTTGTTGGTGTGGGTGACTTAGTATCCAACAAGCTATTGTGTGCTACCAAACAAGCTAACGTTAGGTAACATTATAATCGCTAAAATAGCGGACTCACAGAAAAAAAATCATGTTATCATCTTTTTTTATCTTTCTTTTTTTTGTTATGACAAATTATTCAGCATCGTCAGTATTAAAGAGAAAATAATCACTTCATCCGATGTTTTTGAATAAAATAGCCTTGACAGGCTACTTACTGGAACTCTTCTCAACTAACGTTACTGTAGTAGAACTGTTCTCTCCCGCCGGCGCCGCTGGACTTCTACACACACACGACTGTGACGTGCACAGTGGACCAAACCACTGTGAGGCAAGGGAGGGGTGACTCAAAATGTTTCTAAACTTAAAAGGCCTGTTTGAGAATTTTCCCAGCCTCACTAGCTGCTGCCTGTCTGTCAGGAAGGTGGTGATCCACTGACAGACAGAGGTGGGCACGGAGAGCTGAGTAGGGCTGTCGCGGTAACCGCAATATTGTAATACCGCGCTATTGACAAGCCAACCGCAGAGGAAGGAAAGAAACCGCAGAAACCGCGGCAACCGCAGTGTTCAGTTGTTGTTGTTTTTTTTTGTTTTGTTTTGTTTTTTTGAGACTGGCCTTCTTGATTTACAAATTGTCACTGTGCATTTAATGTTGAATAAATTAATAATGATTCAAGTGTGTTACGATTGTCATTTTCCCGCGAACTGTTTGTATCCGGTGTTTCGTTTCCTATTTTGAATAGGCCTAGTACTGAAACCATGGCAGGCGCTCTCGTCCCAAAACCTAATGTCACGTCGCCAGTTTGGGAACATTTCGGCTTTCAACCCAATGAAAAAGGCGAGCCAGCGAATTTAGATGAGCCAATATGCAAAATTTGCTGCAAAAAGGTGCCTGTGACACGCGGCAATACATCTAATTTGAGGTGTCATCTCGCTAACTGTCATCCAGCCATTGAAGCGCAGCTGCCCCCTCAAGCATCAGGTCGCGGAGCAACATCAAAAAGAACAGCTGAGGCCAGTAACGTTACCAGCCGACAGTTAGGAGTAGCTGAAGCCTTTGCGAAATCTGTAAAATACAGCCGTGAAAGTAATAGGCATAAGTGCCTTACAGCCGCTGTTACGCTGTATCTTGTTCAGGAGATGGTTCCATTCAACACGGTGGAGAAACCAGCATTCAAATCAATGCTTCAAAAATTTGACAAGCAGTACGAGTTGCCGGGTAAAACCTACTTTTCAGAAACAGCTGTGCCGAAAATGTACAGCACGGTAAAGTCAGCTATCAAAAGCGAGCTCATGAATGTCGACTACTTTTCTGCCACAACGGATATGTGGTCAAGTGTCAATATGACTCCTTATTTGAGTCTAACGGTTCATTATCTCAGCATGGAATGGACTCTGAAATCACGCTGCCTCGAAACCGTGTTTATGCCCGAAAACCACACGTCCGACAATATTTCGGATGCTCTCCGGCACGCATTTGAAGAGTGGTCCCTAGGATGAGAAGAAGCTGTCATGCATTACTACAGACAACGGAGCCAACATTGTTGCAGCAGTCAAAAAGTTGAACTGGCGGTGGCTGAACTGTTTTGGTCACAATTTACATTTGGCAGTCACAAATGCAATGGCAAGCGTAAAGGACCGCACAACCCGAGCAATGGGCCTGTGCCACACATTGGTCAGTACATTTTCTCAGAGCTGGTTGAAGAGAAGAGATCTAGCGAAAGCACAAGAGGAACTTCAAATTCCTCAGCATGGCCTCATACTGGTAAGTTATAGGCTATAATGTAGGTTAAACGATCATGTTATTAGGCAATAAATAAAAATTAAATATGAATGAATTATAAAAATTAAACAAATTAAAATAAATATTTTGAGAGGAAAATTATTTCAAAGGGTATATTGAAAAAAAACATATTTAGGCTAATTTCAGATCAATGTAACGCCCATATCTGTCTGTGCACATTTAAAGAATTCTTATTCTTTTGCAGTTGGGATAAAAAAATATATATTGAAACGAATAAATAGCCTAATTTAAAATGTAGCCTATAATTTATTTTGGTAGGATAATTATAGATTTGTTGTCATTGGCTAATTTCTATTCAATGATTTAACGGCCAATTCTGTTCAGGACTGCGCTACAAGATGGGGCACCAAACAGAAAATGGTGGAAAGGGTTTTGGAACAAATCCCGGCTATCAGAAGAGTTCTGGATGATCGGAGACACCACCATCTAAATCCAAGCTGGCAGGACATCGCTGTCCTTGAGTCTGTGAATGCAGCGCTTAAACCCGCGGCTGAGTTTACGGATCTGCTGTCTGGCGAGAGCTACGTTACAGTGTCTTCAGTGAAACCTGTCCTGAAACTCCTCACTGAAGATATTCTTAAACCATCAAACGAGGATACCACCTTAACATCAAACATAAAGCACAAAATGTGTAGTGTTCTACAGGGGAAGTACGAACCAGCTGCCTTACAAAAACTTTTGGAAAAGGCCTGTTGTTTAGATCCTCGCTATAAGGGCGATCATATAAATGACACGGAGACAAAATCCGCACTCATTGAAGAGATGATGGGAGTGGAGGACGAGGAAACCAGTGCGTCAGTGGTTGGAGAAGAAGGGCAAATGATGGTGCCACCACCAGTAAAGAAAAAGACTCTTGGAGACCTACTGAAGTCACGGGCAACCTCCGCGTCAGCGCCCATACCCAAGAGAGCGCGAGCAGATAACGAGCTCATGCGCTATCTGCAAGAAGAGTGCATCGACTCCAACGCGAATCCACTGTCCTGGTGGCGCGATAATCAGTCTAGATTTCCGCTGCTGTCCAAAGTCGCGCGCAAATACATGTGTATTTGTGCAACGAGCACACCGTCGGAAAGAGGTTTTCAGTGCCGCGGGGAATATTGTCACCCCCATGCGATCCTCCCTGAAACCACATAAGGTTAATATGTTGGTTTTCCTAGCGCGAAACAAGGACATGATAACCGAGGTCTAAATCACATTAGTTAACACTTAAGTAATGTTTCGTTTATTCTCTGTATTTTCACATAGGCCTACACGTTGTTTTAATGTGATACTTTAGATTTCCTTCGTTTTTCAAATTGGAAAAGGCATTTTCTTATTGCTTGTTTTCATGTGATACTTTAGAGTTCTTTGGTTTCTTTTATTTTTTATTTTTTAAATGGGAAAAGGCAAGTTCTTGTTGCTGTTTTGGATTTAACAATAAAACAAAATGTTTTAAAATGTGTCTCTGTCAGTTAAAAAGCAACAATGACACATAATAACTCAACAATAGAGCTTTGTATGCTGTAAAATTAGGTTTGTTTAAAAAAAAAAAAAAACAAAAAAAAAAAAACGGCCGGTAATACCGCCTATCGCGCTATTGAGCCACCCATAATAACCGCAAGGGAAATTTCTTAACCGCGACAGCCCTAGAGCTGAGTTAGTTTGGGCTGGGGGAGTGATGGGATGATGGTGTTAAAAGCAGAGCTGAAGTCCACAAACAGGATCCTCACATAAGACCCTGGTCTGTCCAGATGCTGGAGAACATAATGCAGTCCCATATTGACTGCATCATCCACAAACCTGTTTGCTTGGTAAGCAAACTGCAGGGGGTCCAGTAAGGATCCAGTGATGTCCTTCAGATAAGCCAGAACCAGTCTTTCAAATGACTTCATGGCCACAGACGTTAGAGCCACAGATGATGGTGGAGCGTTTGAAGCATGAGGGGACTTCGCACAGCTACAGTGATCTGTTGAAGATCTGTGTGAAGATGGGGGCCAGCTGGTCAGCGCAGGTTTTCAGACAGGCTGGTGAAACGCTGTCTGGGCCTGGTGCCTTTCTTCTCTTGTTCTTTCTGAAGACCTGGCGCACGTCATCTTCACTGAACTGAAGTGGAGGAGTGGGGGAGAGGGGGGGTTGTTGGAAGTGTTAATGGGGTTTTTCAAACCTGCAATAAAACCCATTCAGATCGTCTGCCAGTTGTTGATTCTCCACAGAGCTGGGGGATGGTGTCTTGTAGTTGGTGATGACTTTCAGACCTTTCCACACTGAAGCCGTGTCATTAGAAGAGAACTGATTCTGAAGTTTATCAGAATAATTCCTCTTTGCCACTCTGATCTCCTTTTCCAGTGTGTATTTGGCCTGTTTGTACAAGACTCTGTCCCCTTTTCTGCGAGCATCTTCTTTGGCCTGACGGAGCTGGCTGAGTTTTGCAGTGAACCAGGGTTTGTCATTGTTGTAAGTTAAATGAGTCTTTGTAGGAATGCACAAATCCTCACAGAAACTGATATATGATGTAACAGTCTCTGTGAGCTCATCCAGATCGGTGGCAGCAGCTTCAAAAACACTCCAATCCAGTGGTCTCAAACTGCCGGCCCGCGGGCCATTTACGGCCCGGCTTCCCCCTCCATCTGGCCCGCAACTGATCTCAAAAATAAAACATAATCCGGCCCACAAAATTTTTATTATTATTCTTCTCTAGTTGCTACTTGTCTGATATGCAAAGAAAAAGTCGCCGTTCTAACGGGCATTCACATATCGTGTCACATAAGCGGCCACGCCGCATTCTCCTTTCCAATGCGCTTTCGCTCCAGTGGCGTCTGTTGTTGCTATGCAACCATGAGCCGCCTCTCAACCGCGTCACTTCTATTATGAGCGCGCTTGCCTAAATTACAGTAAAAGCACTCGACTTTAAGTCACGAGCGCCGATTTAAACCACCGAAACGCGTCCGATGCAACCCATTAAACGTTACCGATGCTCAAACGGCATCTTGGACAAACGTGTCTCAGGTGTGTGAGCACAAGCGCTGCAGGTGTCTGTCAAGAAACAGAAGAGTGTACAAATGCATTCAGGGAATATATTTGTTCAGTACAGTGTTGTTCAGTGCAAGATTGTAATGTTATTTAAGCTAACATAAATTAAGGGAAAATACTTCCACTAGATGTTAAAAACTAATAATATGTTTGTAACAATGAGAGATTTTTATTTTTTGGCAAAAATAAAGTTGATATATATAGCTCCAGTTTTTTGTTTATTTCTGACCCCTCCAGGAGTCCATGCCACAAGTGTTGGTTTTGTTCCTAAATTACTAAAAAAAAAAAAATGTATTCCATGCACCTTGTTGGATGTGAGAAGTTGCACCATTGCAATTAATAGTATTATATTAGTATATTAGTAGTATTATATTAGTAATATTATATAATTATATTACACTCTGTAACAATAAGAGAGACACTGCTGTTTACATTTAGTATGGTAAATAAAATATTTATAGCATAGCTATATAAATATTTTAGTAGGCCTAATGAAATTTGAAGTAAATGAGAAACATGCAAAGAAAAGTAAATTTTCTGAAATGTTGCACTTTCTTGCGCTTGAATGTTAATATGGCCCTCCTATGAGGTGTCAATCACAGAAATGGCCCCCCACCAATTTGAGTTTGAGACCCCTGCTCCAATCAGTCCATTCGAAACAGGCTTGTAAAGCCCGCTCTGTTTCAGTGGTCCATCTCTTTACAGTCTTTGCTACAGGTTTAGCTGATTTCAGTTTCTGCCTGTAGGTCGGTATGAGATGAACTAAACAGTGATCAGAGAGCCCCAAAGCTGCCCGTGGGACAGAGTGATATGCATCCTTTATTGCTGTGTAACAGTGATCCAGTGTATTACTGTCTCTGGTGGGACAGGTAACATGCTGTCTGTATTTGGGCAGTTCACGTGAGAGAATCGCTTTATTAAAGTCCCAGAGAATGATAAGAACAGAGTCCGGGTGTTGCTCGCTCTCTGTGATCATATCAGCGAGTATCTGTAAAGCCGAGCTCACGTGCGCTTGCGGAGGAATGTAGACGCTCACCAGAATGAACGAGCAAAACTCCCGCGGCGAATAGAACGGTTTGCAGTTAATGAAGAGTGTTTCAAGATCGGGACAGCACATCTTCTTTAACACCGTTACATCTGAACACCACCTTTTGTTGATGTAAAAGCACGTCCCACCGCCGCGCGATTTCACCGTTGATTCTGCGTCGCGATCTGACCTAAACAGCTGAAAGCCCGGCAGACTTAACACGCTGTCCGGAATGGCGTCGTTCAGCCAGGTTTCTGTGAAGCACAGAGCAGCCGAGTTCGAGAAATCCTTATTTGTCTGGGAGAGCAGAAGGAGTTCGTCCATTTTGTTGGGCAGAGAGCGGAGATTCGCCAGATGGATGCTAGGCAGCAGCGTTCTTAATCCGCGCTGTCTGAGCTTCACGAGGGCGCCCGCACGCTTTCCCCGTCAGCGCGTCCTGAAGCGTCTAAACAGCGCTGCCGCTCCGCAGACTACAACATTCAACAAGACGTCTGAATAATCGAAATCCGGTAAGAGATTTTGTGGTGTGCACTGCCGAATGTTCAGCAGCTCATCCCTGGTAAAACTGATCATGTTTGAAAAACAAAAAACAGGAAAAACTAACAAAAACAGTACAAACACTGGAGAGCTAAGCACTGTGGCAGCCATGCGCAGCGCCATCTTGTCATCAATATGAGTGTGTTGAATTGTGTTTGTGTGAAGAAGCGCTTCTGAATGTTTGATTTGTGATCAGATAATGACTGTACTGCAGTTCAATAATGATCAGGAATAATGAGGAGGATTGTGACTGATAAGTTGATCAAACAATCCTGCAGACAGAAGCAACACAGTCTGTGTGAAGAACAGTTTCAGAACAGACAACAGCATCTGAAAGAAGACTGTCTGAAGCTGCTTCATTGAGGAACCACATCTGTCTGAAACACCACAAACCAGCTCTGACTAAATACATTAATACATTAATTCATTATTATTCAATTCAAATTAATTAATCTGCAACTGCCTGTATTTACAGTTGACTTCATGAAAAAATACCACATGACCTTTTTGAGTTTTACAGCTTTGATAAAATAGAGGCACATTTGAACACATTTTCAGTCAAGAATGATTGAACTCTGTCCATTAATTCCACTAGAAGGTCTTGATCCTGACATTACAGTGTGTTGATTTCTACATCAGTATAGATCTGCTATGGAAGCAGTGCAGTGATATGATGAACAGCTCAGAGTTTCTCCATCATTAATATAACACAACTGAACACTTTTATAATCATATTTTGACACAAGGTCTGTCATATACACTGCTGCTGTTTCACTGAAAGACTTTGTGTTACTCACCACAGACGGTAAGACTGAAGAGTCTGAATGTTGAATAATCTCTGCTATTGATCTCCATCTTATATAATCCAGTGTGTTCAGGTCTGGTTTGTTGAATGATGAGAGATCCAGTCTGAGGGTCCAGCTTCATTTGGTCTCTGAATTCATCATCAGTCCATTGAGGGTTCCCACTGTCCTCTCCATTCATTTCAGCGATGAGTTTCTCTCCAAACTTCCACTGTATTTTATCATCCTTCTGTATTTCAGTATCATAGTTCAGAGTAACAGGACATCCCTTCAGCACTGATTTATTCACTTGATGTTCTGCAGCTGCACAGAAACAGAGAAAAAAAGATCATAAATCAGAAACAGAAACTAACATCATCAGACAACAAATCATTACTGATCAATTGTTCAACATCTCAAATGTTTCATTCACTCAGTTTATAAATATCAGTAATGAATTCAGCTTTCTCTGATTCTACCATATTATAGAAATCTACATGAAGATATAAATTAATTAAATGAGTCGACCTCAAATCTAATGTGTGTTTTGACCAAAGGAACTGCTTACAATACATCAGTTAATTTCATTAATGAAAAATGTTTGTTGACAACCTTTTTGTCCATGACTAAGACGACACAATGAGAGACGACCCCAATAATGATAACGTGACTAAAATAACACATGCCATATAAGACGAGACTGAAATGTGGCTAAAACATTTAAACTTTACCAAAATCACTCTTTTTAAATAACTTTTTGTTTTTGTCAAATAAAGGGGACACAGCATAGACTGTTTTTATGGGTGTGCATGCTTATGGTTGCCAGATTTCCAGAATTTAAACCTCCAATCAGAGCTTTTCTGTTAAAATAACACGATTTACATAATCTTTGCAATCTGGCAACCATACACACAGACGCTCTCTCTAGTCTTCACTGAGGAAGAAGCACAGATGATCTAAAAACACAGAGAAGTGAGCTGGAGTTCAGCGCTCTTCACTTGAGATTTTCTACTTAAATTAAAGTGTCAATCAGTTAGTCTATATTTCGCTGCTTGTTCTCTGACTAAATCTGCAACCAAAGTGTTGAGTTAAAATAACAAAAACTGAACATGTACACTGTAAAAAATGATTCTGGGTTTAAGTCAAGTGGACAAATAAAATCATGTCCTGTCAACTTGCAGTGTCTCACTACACAATAGGATGAGTTATATCAACCTCAACTTGAAGGGAAATTGAAAACTTTAAATAACGTGTTCATATAACAACAAAACATAAGTTCTGTCAAGTTTCTTTCAAATGCGCATGTGCCAGAAACTCTACGTCACGATGACGTACTATTTTACCGAATTTGAGACAGACGCGCCATCCGCCATTTTCTGCACGAGAAGCTGCTGCTGATCACGCAAGAAAAGATGATGAAGGAGCCCGCGTTTGAACGACTACAGAATAAAGATGGACTTTATGGACCGCAAATAATGAAATGAGTAAGTATACCTTGATTTGTGCTTTCTTTAATGTTAATTTGGGCATGTTTCGTTAGCGCTAAGCGTCCGGGTTAGCCTTGTTTAGTTAGCCCTCACTATCCGCGTTTTGATTTCAGGCATTCATATTTTGCGAACTAAGACAGCTTGATAATAATCAATAGTCACACGCACTGCCTGGCAAATTTATGCTCGCTGGACATCGAGCTGCTGTCGAGACGTGAGCAGAAAGAGAAGTCGTCTTTAACTATTGTAAGGTAATGTTAATAATAAATAACGTTACAGAAAACAGTGTACATATAAGTGACTCTTAAGCGTGTTGGTTGTTGTTATATTATAAAAATGCCTGATTGATTTATGTTTCTTAAACGCTCAGTTGTTGTTCTTTCCATACCATATGATTGTTTTTGAGCACGTGCACACTTCTGTAGCTAACGTTAACTTGTGTTAATGTAACGTCAGAATTACGTTATGTGTATAAAACCTTTTCACCTAATAAAAGCTATCTACAGTATTGCTCAGTTTTATATTGCAACATCAATCTCTATAATATTTAATTTATCACCCAGCCATAGAAATAAAAAGTGATGATAATGCCTTGTTATATTTGGGAAGTATGATTTTCAGTGAATATTTATATTTGTATAAATGTTTGTGTATTTGGGTGGATTTTAACTTTTTTTCTTTTATATTTGCAGGATCAGTACAGTGGAAGCACAACTCCATATTGATGAGGTGGTGTTGCAAGATTTGTAGATGCCAAAAACCTTCTTGCTTTACTAAGGTACTTTTGTTGAAATACACATGATTTTCTAGGTGTTCACATTGAAGGTTTAGTTCACCTAAAAACGAAATTTTGTCATTATTTACTCACTCCTCATGTCATTCCACACCTGTAAAACCTTTGTTCATCTTCGGAACACAAATTAAGAAATTTTTGATGAAATCCGAGGGTATCTGATCCACACATAGGCCGTAACATCATTGCACCTTTTAAACATCCAGAAAGGTAGGTTTAAATGCATGATTTAAATAGTTAATGTGACTACAGTGGTTCAACCTTAATGTTATTAAGCGACAAGAATACTTTTTGTGCGCAAAAAAAAAAAAAACAAATCAACAATTTTAACCATTGTCATATGTAGTGAACTCCGTGCAGTCCTCCGATCCTGTGTCAGCTGTGCTGTGCTGCTCATGTGTTCAGCTAAGGCCAATACTGAGTTGGCATTCGTTTGTAAACAAGGAAGCCTGCACTGAGTTCACTACATATCACAACAGTTCAAATTGTTAATTTGTCAAATAGAATAACGTTTTTTTTTGTTGTTGTTTTTGGCACACAAAGTATTCTTGTCACTTCATAACATTAAGGTTGAACCACTGCAGTCACATGGACTATTTTAACAATGTTTTCAACTACCTTTCTGGACTTCAAAAGGTGCAATGACATTGCTGCCTGTGTGTGGATTACATACACTTGGATTTCATCAAAAATATCTTTGTATTCAGAAGATGAACGAAGGTCTTATGGGTATGGAACGACATTAGGGTGAGTAAATCATGACAGAATTTTCATTTTTGGGGTGAACTAACCGGATATAGTAATCAATCAATGTAATCACATCTTTTTTTTTACTCTTTCCCCAGTTAATTTTCTATTCCTCTAACAAAATGCTGTTTCGTGTGATCATCTCCCCAGAGAACATTCAAAAAGTTTGAGTTGATCCTGTTCCAGTTTCTATTGACGGCCTCAAGCTTGAACCTAAAAGCAGGCTCCAGCTGAAAGACACTTTTGACCTTCAATAAGAAGATGAAGACTTCCATGATTTCTGTAACCTTACATGTGTAGCTGATGTGTCGAAAGACAAGGTGACACTGAAAGTCCTTTTCACCCTCTTTCTAGATACATGGTCAGACTCCAGTTTAGACACTGCAATTTAAAGTGAATCATGATCTCCATCAACTTTTTTACCCAGCATCCATTCATAGCCATCTGCTGCCCGTTCGCAGCCATGGCCATGAAAGTTTGTGCTGTTCTATTAGAAGATATGGGCAAACTTAATATCCTAAGATTATATGACCAGTTCTGTCATGTTGAGTGAAATGAAAATGTTTTAACTTCCTACATGTTTTAAATTAGTACTGTTGAAGACTGTCACCCTGGCATCTTTGTTAAATTTGTAAATGTATTTATTTTTTATAGATCAGCAAAGAATTCACCTGTGTTAAAGGACCTGAGCAAAGTCCTTTTTTGAAGGCCTAGATGGTCATCTCTCGAAGCTGATGCAGTTATTCAGGTCAAAGCATTCCAGAAATGACTTCAATACTGGAGAGCCTTAATAAGGATGTGAGTCAGTTTATTTTAATGCAGTCTTTCTCTCCCCAAAATGACAATTATGTGATCATTTACTCACGTTCATGTTTGTCCAAACCTCTATGACCTTTTTTCTTCTATGGATCATAAAACTAGTGATAGTTATCTTCAAAAAATTTTAAAATGGGAAACATGACTCGGCCACTGCTTTTACTGCGTGTTGATTTGTCCTTTATAGAGCTTAACCTAGCCACTGTTCATTTTCATTGAATGGAATTAAGATATTAATATTTTTGCATGTTTTTGGAGTGGCATGTTGGTAAGTAAATGACAATTATCATCTTTGCTAAACTATCCTTTTAATTTCTTTAAAATGTTGTCACAACCCCAATGAATTTGAGGCAGGGGTGCTAAATCCTGCACCTGGGGAGCCAAGATCCTGCAGAGTTTAGCTTCAACCCCAGTTAAACACACCTACTACAGCTAATCAAGGTGTTCAGGATCACTACAAACTTACAGGCAGGTGTGTTGAACCAGGTTGGAGTTAAACTCTGCAGTATATTATTGGCCCTCCAAGAGCAGAATTAGACAACCCCTGATTTAAGTGGCATGAGCGTGTTACATACACTATTAAATCTTAATTTGGTGCTGAACAAAAATGTAACAAACAACAGTTTTTTTGCACCACATTACTGGTGATTAATTTTCAACCAAAGTATAAAAGTGTAAATGTGTAAATTTGAAGTAAATGTTTTTGTGGTTTTTATTTTTTTCTAAAAAGCATCAAAGACAGGGAGGGGGAGGAAAGGATAGGCAAATAAAGAAAAACAGAGGATTTAAAGAATAAAGCTGGTACTTTAACCATCCTATATTTTACAGACAACAAAGGATGAGGACAGCAGCATTGCTGGGCCTGCCATGGTACATGCGAGAGACTCAAAATTCATGAAGATATGCAAGGTAAGGAAAAATGTTAGGAAAAACATTGGGTCTCTTATAGGGTTAGTCCACCTAAAAATGAAAATTGTCATTAATTATTCACCCTCATGTTGTTCCACACCCGTAAGACCTTAGTTTATCTTCTGAACACAAATTAAGATATTTTTGATCAAATCCAATGGCTCAGTAAGGCCTGCATCGACAGCAAGATAATTAACACTTTCAAATAACTACTAAAGACATATGTAAAACTGTTCTTGTGACTACAGTGGTTCAACCTTAATGTTATGAAGCGACAAGAATACTTTTTGTGAGCCAAAAAACAAAATAACAACTTTATTCAACAATATCTAGTGAAGGGATATTGATAAAGATATTTCAAAACACTGCTTCATGAAGCTTCAAAGCTTTACAAATCTTTTGTTTTGAATCAGTGGTTCAGAGCGTGTATCAAACTGCCAAAGTCTAATGATTTCAGTTAACGAGGCTTTATTACGTTGTGTTTTGAAACATTTAGAAATGTCAATGGTTCACGTGACTTTGACAGTTTTATACACGCTCCGAACCACTGATTCGAAACAAAAGATTTGTAAAGCTTCAAGCTTCATGAAGCAGTGTTTTGAAATCATCCATCAGTATATATTGTTGAATAAATTTGTTATTTTGTTTTTTTGGCACACAAAAAGTATTCTTGTCACATTATAAGGTTCAACCACTGCAGTCACATGAACTGTTTTAAATAGGTCTTTAGTAGCTTTCTGGGCATCTGAAAGTGTTAATTATCTTGCTGTCAATGGAGGCTTCACTGAGCCATCGTATTTTATCAAAAAAATCTTAATTTGTGTTCTGAAGATGAACGAAGGTGTCTTAGAGTTGTGGAACGAAATGAGGGTGAGTAATTAATGACAATTTTAATTTTTGGGTGAACTAACCCTTTAATTTGCAGGGGTCTGGGGATTATATTTGTGTATTTGCTTTTAAGTAATAGTACCTTGTTTTCTTTACATTCTATAAAGCCCAGTGAGCGTGAAGAGGATTTGATCAAGGGTGTGGTGATTGGAATCCTAATGGTTGTGGGAAATGTGATGGAACCTCTCCCAGCGATCTACAATGACGTTGCCCTGGTGATTGAGGAAGAAGTGGTAATGCATCACCTTAGTGATATACCTAATGCTTTTCTGAACCTGATGGGCCTGGACTATTCAAACCTTGACTACCCAAAGGAATTAAAATTCACTTTTGAAGTGATACAGCACCCGTTTATAGGAGTGGGATCAGACTTTTGCACTGCAAGAGTTCACTCTTTGAAGAGGAGGTTGCTGCGATAAGATGGAAAACGAACAATCTTTTTTCCTTCTTGCTACTGTTTAAAGGAATAGTTCACCCAGAAAAATGAAAATTTGATGTTTATCTGCTTAACCCCAGCGCATCCAAGATGTAGGTGACTTTGTTTCTTCAGTAGAACACAAATGATGATTTTTAACTCCCAACGGTTGTGGTCTTTCAGTCGTATAATGGGTGTCAATGGGAACTCCATCTATAAGAGTCAAAAAAACACGACGGACAAATCCAAATTAAACCCTGTGGCTCGTGACGACACATTGATGTTCTAAGACATGAAACGATCAGTTTGTGTGAGAAACTGAACAGTATTTATATGATTTTTTACCTCTAAAACACTACTATGTCCAGCCTCGTTCAGCATCCGGTTAGTGAGGTCTGATTACGCTCTGCTTCAATGAGTGCAAGACATCACTTCCATTGTCAAAGCGTGAGACGTCACTTCCATCAGCAGAACACATTTTTTTGACCTCACCAACCGGATGCTCAACGCAGTTGGACATAGTGGTGTTTTAGAGGTAAAAAGTGATATAAATACTGTTTGTTTTCTCACACAAACTGATCGTTTTGTGTCTTAGGTCATCAATGTGTCGTCACGAGCCGCAGGGTTTAATTTGGATTTGTCTGTGCATGTTTTTTTTTAATCTTATAGATGGAGTTCCCATTGACATGCATTATACAACTGACAGACGGCAACGGTTGGAGTTCTACTTGTGTTCTACTGAAGAAACAAAGTCACCTACATCTTGGATGCCCTGGGGGTAAGCAGATAAACATCACATTTTCATTTTTTGGGTGAACTATCCTTTAATTGTTGTACTGTTTTAAAGTTTAAGAACATTGTTGTTTTAGATCTCATTGTTTTAGATGTAACATTGATATTCTTGGAATTTTTTAGGGCTACAACGATTAATCGCGATTAATCGTTTGCAAAATAAAATCAGTTTATATTATTCTGTGTTTACGTAATATATATATGTGTGTTCTGTGTATAATAATTATGTATATATAAATACACACACATTCATGTATATATTTAAGAAAAAATTATATATAAAATATTTGTTTATATGTAATATAAAATATAAATATATTTCTAATACATGCATATATTTCTAAACTTTATACCTGTATGTGTGTGTATTTATATATACATAATTATTCTACACAGAACACACACACATATATTACGTAAACACAGACTTTTATTTTGCAAACGATTAATCGCGATTAATCGTTGCAGCCCTAGAATTTTTTCAAACTGACTCTTTCTTGTTACCTTGTCCTGCTTACCCTTTCCTTCTCATGTTTCTACAATTGGGAATTAAAGACATGGTTTTTGAACAGTTTAATGTGAAGTTTTTAACGCAGCTGCTTGTGAATTCTTCATGTACACTTTTACCTGCAATGAAAATATCTGATAATGACAAGGAGAGTTATTTGTACTATTTTGGCTTAAAAATGGGTCTGATAGAGAAGTTTGCACGTGTTTGTGTGAGCTGTGTATATGTGAGGGTTTTTCTTGTGTAGCGTTTTTATATCTTTGCAAGAACTCTTTGTGTCTGTGTTTTTTGGATGCATTGTATGTTAAATAAAATAAATGTTGAGAGTTTCAATTTTGCATTTGTGTTGATTTCATGTATGTGGATCCAGATAGATATCCAGAACTTCTTGACAAACCAATGAAGTCCAGTAAACTCAAATAGTTAAGTTATAATGTTGAGGAAAAATTACTATTTTATGTCAGTTAGACTTAGTTCATGGTTGGGAAAACATGAAAAATTAAGTTCAACCAATATGTTTTTCAGTTGACTCAACTAACAATTCTAAATGCTCATTAATTGATATAGTATGTTGGCTCAATTTACTGCAAGTTATTTCAACAACTACATATAAGTTGAGTGAACTTAACACCTAATGTTGGCTAAACTTGACTAAGTCAATGCAATAAGATGACTTGACTAAGTCAAGTTGGGTCAACAAATCATTTTTTACAGTGCACATAAGCATAAAAATATAAACAGAACCAACCGAAAAGGTGTAGGCTGAAGCCATAGCTTATTACACCTACCCTTATTACAGCGTCACATACCCTCCAACTGATATTAGGTGTGCAATTCCATCATCACAATTTACAACATTTTACACATTACAATACACAACTTAAGCTTCTATCTTATAATTCATATATATTTTGGATTTGAACATTTTTTAAAACTGAAATATAGAGTTGCTTCTCTTAAATTTGTCAGTTAGACCGTTCCACAAATCAACCCCTTGAACTGAAATACAATTCTTTTTAACATTAGTTTTGACCACTGGTTTTTTAAACATATCCTTTCCTCTTAAATCATATTTACCTTCCTTAATTTCAAACAAACACAATATATTTGCTGGCATAATTTGTTTTTTTAACTTTGTACATAAACAAAGCTGTATTAAGACTAACTAAATCGTAAAATTTTAGTGCTTTAAATTTAAGAAATATTAATTTAGTTGATTCATTGAATGAGGAATAATTAACAATCCTAATAGCTTTTTTTTGCAAAGTAAATATAGATTTTGTATTTGACTTATAGCTAGAATAAAGAGGACAAGGACAACCCAAGTTGTTATCAGCGCTCAGTTCAGAAGCCTGCATCTCTGATGGTATGGGGTTGCATGAGTGCGTGTGGCATGGGCAGCTTACACATCTGGAAAGGCACCATCAATGCTGAAAGGTATATCCAAGTTCTAGAACAACATATGCTCCCATCCAGACATCGTCTCTTTCAGGGAAGACCTTGCATTTTCCAACATGACCATGCCAGACCACATACTGCATCAATTACAACATCATGGCTGCGTAGAAGAAGGATCCGGGTACTGAAATGGCCAGCCTGCAGTCCAGATCTTTCACCCATAGAAAACATTTGGCACATCATAAAGAGGAAGATGTGATAAAGAAGACCTAAGACAGTTGAGCAACTAGAAGCCTGTATTAGACAAGAATGGGACAACATTCCTATTCCTAAACTTGAGCAACTTGTCTCCTCAGTCCCCAGACGTTTGCAGACTGTTATAAAAAGAAGAGGGGATGCCACACAGTGGTAAACATGGCCTTGTCCCAACTTTTTTGAGATGTGTTGATGCCATGAAATTTAAAATCAACTTATTTTTCCCTTAAAATAATACATTTTCTCAGTTTAAACATTTGAAATGTCATCTATGTTGCATTCTGAATAAAATATTGAAATTTGAAACTTCCACATTATTGCATTCTGTTTTTATTCACAATTTGTACAGTGTCCCAACTTTTTTGGAATTGGGTTTGTAGATATTTTACATCATAACTTGTTTAAATATGGATATTTTTTTACACAAATGCATCACTTTGCTTCATAAGGCCTTTATTAACCCCAGAGCCTTGTGGAGTACGTTTATGATGGATGGATGTGGATGGATGCCTTTTCTTCAGCTCATACTCATTGATCCCGTTCACTGCCATTATAAAGCTTGGATGCGTCAATATATTTAATTAATATTTCTCTGATTATGTTCATCAGAAATTTTTTTTTTAAGTTATCACACAGTCATTATGCTATATATGCTGTAGTTTATTTATCAAGCGAGCACAACAACCACCCAGTAGAGCGTTACAGTAATCTGGCCTTACTACTAGTTACAGCAGCAAATAAACATGAATGAATAACAGAAGATACAGAACAACTAACTGAAATGAATCATATCTCATGTAATCTCTTAATCAGTGTTTTAACCGCAGAAATTAATAAAAAAAAGCTTGAGAACAATAATGTCACACAACTTCACATTTACCTCAGAAAAGATATTCAGTGACAATAAATTAGAGAGGAGCATTCTGATAAGTATATGAACTATATCACATATTCAATATTTATAATTATTTTTCTAACCTGTTGATGTCTTCATTATTTAATGAATGTTTGAATGAATCTGTCATGAAAACAGGTATTTAAAGGTTTATATTTCACCAAGGAATTGGAGTAGATAAACATATTTCATTAGAAGAATGCATTAAAGACTGCCCTAAATGTGCAATCAACTCCAGCAGATCTGTCTTTCTGCAAACTATGTGGACAAGATCTTTTTCTTAATTTTATTAAAGTAAACTGTACTCTTTTGCAGCAGTACTGACAGACTTTATTTAAAGACAGAGTCGTTGTTTGCTCAGTGAACCACTGTTTAATTAAAAATAAGAAGCAATTTTATGTTTTGTTTTGTTTCTTTTGTCCCCACTGTGAACCGAGACTTAAAAATCAAGATATTTCATTTTTGTGTTCCGTTACACTGTATTTCACTTCTGCTTCCGCTTGTTCCCTAATGTATGAATATCATTGACTCTGTGATTTGATTGAATAAATGTAAATGAAGCTGCTGTTCATGTTTTTAATGTTGTTTATTCACTAGTTTATTATTACTTGTATTATTTATAGAAAGTTCAGTGTTGTTTCTGTGCTCCACTGAAGAAACTCACACAGGTTTGAATGAAATGTTAAATGTTTCATCCTAACCCTAACACAAAGAGAGTTTAAGTCATCTTTAAATTCACTTTTGCAGAATATAATAGATTGAACGTAATGAAATTTAGTGCAGATGACAATGAAACAGAATATTCAGCTCACTTTATTCAGAGTGAAAAACAGCAAGGATCATGGAGTTTCTCAGATCGTCATCTACTAGTCAACATGGTTTTGGAAGTTATGTTGATTCAGAGTTGGTGTCATTTGAAGTCATTCCTTTTTTTTTGTCTTTAGCTGATCACTTGCTTGAGTTAGAAACATCCCAAGATAAAACAAAAGCAAGTGGGAAATAATTAGTACAGAATATATAACTTGGGCCTATTATTTAATATGTCATACATGTTTTTTTTATGAGTGGCACTACTTATTTTTGATCACATTTGTAAATGTAGCCTATCTTTATCCATTTCTCTTTGTGTAACATGTGAAATTAACTCGATTTATTTAGTAAACTTCACTGTTAGATTAGGTGTATATGACACCTAAATTATATTGTCAAAGTTACAATATGTGTGAGTTTATTAGCAGAAAGAATACTATTGATGAGGAGCGATGAAGGCTGTAAAAGAACACATATGTCAAAACAGAAATGCAATGCAATTCCAGTGGTGGAGATTGAGCTGTATTATCATTGTTTAACAGCTGATAAGAAAAAGGTATAAAGATGGAGACTTGAACAAAGACATTTTCAGATGTCCTGCATGCATCTCGGCTTTGTTGATTTGCTCAATAAAATCTAATGTTGACTTCTGGAGCTCTTGAGCTTCATTTGCAAGAAAGAGATGACTTTTTTCCTCAACAGCTTCAGGTGTTCCTCCACTGCTGCATCAATGTCTGTAGCATCTGGGCTCTTCACAGCATCTGAGGGAAAAGAAAATTACTATTTAAAATAAAAAAAAAAGTAGAAAAATCAAAGACAAAATTTGAGGTAAATGACATGTACTTCTTTTAAATGTTTTTATGGCCCTAAAATTAAATTTAAAATACAATGGAACAAGATTGTGTGTCCATTTCATGAATGAAGCATTAGAAAAAGGTAATCAACATGTAAGAGGAAAGAAAAAGAAAGAGGAAACAGTGTTAAGGTTAATACATTGAAGAACAGATTAAATACACGTTTCCCAAACATTTTAATGAGAAGTGAGAGCACACACCTACAGTTCGGTCCATAACTATTTGGACATTTGTCATGATTTCTGTTATTTTGGCTCTGTACTCCAGTGCAGATTTTGTTATTAAATGAGAAAAGTATATACATATCTATATACAAACCACTATTGTTATTCAAATGTTTATTCTTCCACACAATAACATGATGATTTAGCATTGAGGTCAGAGTTTGTGGGGCTGTTTTTGTACTTACTTGCTTTATATCAGATGTGTTTAATATTCTGAAATAAGAAACCCTCTGAACGCAGTGCAACACCTTTAACAAACACCTTTAACTATGACCTCAGTATTGAATTTACACATTTCTGGCTGATTATAAACCTAACTGAAGTAGAAATCATGGCAGAGCTGTTGTATTGAATTACATTAGATTGTGAAAGTGTTCCTAATATAGTGTCCACTTTATTCAACCTTCTTACTGTGTTATTCTCTGGTCCTTTAATGAACTGGCAACTAAGTGTTGCTAACATTAACAACAAATCTAATAACCCAAGATAAACGCTGTATGACAACGAACTTATTTATTTATTTATTCATCCTTTATTTATCCAGGAAGATCCCATTGAGATATCATAATCTCTTCTTCCAGAGAGACCTGGTCAAAACAACAGCACACATAGTTACATACAAATAAAGAAAACACATATTCTATAAAAGCAGAATACAAAATACATTTAAATACATTTAACTTAAAGCAGGCAAAAACTCTAGTTTCAGTACATTTTGTAAGTCATTCCAAGTGTTCTGTGATGGAATTTTTGAACTAATTATTAATGAACTAACATTTCTTTTCTTCTACAGGCCTAATAATAATCTAACTCTGAAATAGAGAAATAGTCACTAGGACTGAGTGTTGTGATTCAGAAACATTGGCTAGACAGCATCCTTCTGAGGATAAAAATAGTCTTTGAGAAATTGGTTTAACCTATTGAGTAATCTGAACTACTAACCCTGAGACATGTTTTGATGATCTTGGGATTCAGTTGTTCTAATCTAAATTTATGCGGGACAGAGGAACTGAGATGTTTTTCTTAAATCTAAACCAATCGTATTGAGACTGATGATAATGAGTAATAGATCATGCCATGCTGACTGTGAAGTGTACCTGAAATCCTATAAAACCTGCTGTATTCCTTCGGAGAGAGATTCTCTGGGATTGATGAGAACTCTCTCGGCCGTGATTAAAGCTTTAAAGGACAAAAACTGGAGTCTCTGGTTATTGCTGCAGCAAGTCAGGTTAGGGAACAAGGTTTAAGGGGGTCAAGACGTTGACCCCAAATATTATTGAGTGTCAATTAGGAGATGCTCGGGTGTCGATTAGGAGACGCCCCAGGAAGGTAACTTAAGTCAGGTGCGTCTTGGAAAATCTACCACAGTTCCTAGGGGCATTAAAAGAAAAGGCATGCTTTCCAAATTCAGAGGATACCTTTGGGACTTTTAGTCGAAGATGCAGCTGTAATCTAGTACCATAACCATTAGCATAAACAGCTAAACATTTTTTAAGAAGCGCCTTGGCAATAAATATATACATATGCTAATTCCTCCTATGATGCAAAGTGGACCATGATAAAGATTCATAAAGGATACTGAAGGAATGGATTCTGGAGTCCACTGCCGCTTCAATATATATCTTTTAAGTTATTAATCAACATTTTTATTTCGGTTAAAATATTTGAATGACTTCTTCAATGTATGTTAAAGGATCTATTTTTCTCTGTACCTCTCACTGAGAGATAAGAACATGTTATCAGTATGTTTTGGGAAAGTTTCATCTAAACATATACCTAAATATTTATAAGAACTGACTTTTTCAATTTGTGTTCCATATAAAGTTGAAACATATTTATCCTTAAGTTGAGTGCAACTAAAAATCATATATTTTGTCTTCTTTGAATTTAAAATTTGAATTGAGACAACAAATATTGTATAATATTGACCTATTTAAGCCCACTGGCAACTATAGTTGTATAGTTTGTATAGACTTGTAAGTACATATATCGTGGGGAAATGGGTATACTGTGTTTAATGGGTTAATAAATCAAGGTTATTGGTCTTGTTTAGTGCTTTTTTTTCTTTCATAATATTTTATATTGTTATATATTATATATTGTTATTTGTTAATTTATTAATTAATTTTTTGTTTGTTTGTTTATTTGTTATATGTGACCCTGGACTATAATACCAGTCATAAGGGTTTTTAATTGAGATTTATACATCATCTGAAAGGTGAATATATATAAGCTTTCCATTCATGTATGTTTTGGTTGGATATGACATTTGGCCGAGACTCAACTATTTGAAAATCTGGAATCTGAAGGTGCAAAAAAAAATCAAAATATTGAGAAAATTGCCTTTAAAGTTGACCAAATGAAGTCCTTAACAATGTATATCCTATATTTTTTATATATTTACAGTAGAAAAATTACAAAATATCTTCATGGAACATGAGCTTTACCTAATATCCTAAATATCCTAATATCATAAAAAAAATAAAAAAATCAATAATTTTGACCCATACAATGGCTATTGGCTATTTCTACAAATATACCCGTATGACTTTTGACTGGGTTTGTGGTCCAGGGTCACATATAAGAGTAATTTTCGACATGCTGCACAAGACTTTTTACAATCTCAGGAATTGATAAGGTCATTAGTAACTAACAGAGCTGCAGTTAGGGTACTATGACCTGACTGGTGATCATTAAGAATATTATTATCTGTTCAAAATTGTTTTAATTGATCGTTTATCAATGATTCGAATACTTTATCAATGATTAGAAACAGGACGATAATTACTAGGATCTGAAGGATCTCCAGTTTTTAATAATGGAATAACTGATGCCGACTTCCACGCTCTTGGTATAATATTTGAAATCAAACTTAAATTAAAAATAGATGCAATTGTTTCTGCTACAATACCTTCCATTTTTAGAAAATAAGGTTAATTTTATCAACCCCTGCCAATTATTTGACATCTAGTTTCACTAAAGCATTATAAACCTGGGATGTTTTAATAGAGAGAAATTAAACACCTGCCTGGGACAATGTTTATCAGGAACAGCTAATTCTGTAGAGGTAGAGACACCTAAATCAGTAGACTCTGAACTTGAGCCTGCAGTAAAAAAAATTATGAAGAGTTTCAGCAATATTGGCTCTACCCTTAACAATAGTTTGGTTAACAATTAAATGATCTGGAGCTTTAATCGATAAACTCGTTCCTGAAGTAGATTTTACTAGCTTCCAGAATTTAATAGGATTATTTAAATGTTAATTTACCATAGAAAGATAATGATCATGTTTTGCACATTGTATTGATTTAGTACATGAATTTCGTAATGCTCTATAATAACCCCAATCTATAAATCATTCGATTTCTTTGCCTTGGCCCAGGCAGCATTTCTCTGTCTAATAAGTGTAGAGAGAGTATCACTGAACCAAGGATTGTCTTTGCCACTTATCCTAAAACTTTTAGGTTATGAAGTAACTCAGAGAGTGTGAGGAGACGGGGTGGTGGAGGGATTCTGGAAACTGTCGAGGATCCTTGGGTGAGTTTGACTGTGATTATATATAGGCCTGAACTCATGCCGATTGGGTAGATATGTTGATTACAGATTGTTGACAGCTGGTTGAGATGACGTAATGATTGTGTAGCTTATTATTATCTTCCAATAAACATGAACTAAAGCTGGTTACATCAAATACAAATGCTATTGACTAGATTCATGAGAGGTCAGGTAATGCGTTCAAATGTCAAAAATGCAGTAATTTCATCAACTTATCAGCGAGTGAACTTCAGAAACACTGAAAATGAATGAGTTCAGAGCTGGAACTATCAGTGTTTGTAACTGCTCCACGAGACTCATTACTTCCGCATTCATGCACAGTTCCTCTGGAAGCTTACGGGAGTGTCGCAACTCTGTTTTTCAACGGCTCTGGTCAGACGCAGTCAGCAGCTTTTTGTCCGGGGCTCTGTCCGGCTGATCTTCTTAATGCTCAAAAAGAAAAGCAAAAGTAAGGAATACAAGCAAACTACGAAGTCAAGATTATCCATACACAGTGAATAATACGTGAATATATTCAGTGAGTCAAAAAGAGCGTTGAAGATGCAGCGTGTTTTGAGATGCAGTTTTCTAGTGATCATCTGCTGCATCTCATGGACAGACTCATCTGTGATTACAGGTATGGTTACAGGCTCATTGTACAAGTACACGTGTAAATGAAAGAAGGTGGTTTTTGTATTTGAATTTTTTGCGTGCATCTTGTACTATATTTTGAAATTATTTAAGATGCAAGGCAGTTTGCAGATTCATCAGTGTGTAAGTGTTTATAGAAAAAAAGTCTCAATATTTGCCTTTCTTAAAACAGTTACACTAATCAGAGAAATTGGGGATGATATCTTCATCGAATGCGCTGTAGATAAGACACCTCAGGATGGAGTGTACATGTACAAACAAGGAGCAGCAAATAAACAACAGGAAATCTTCTACTTCTACAAACCATCTTACCTATAAAACAATGAATGAATCCAAAATCAGTGTAAGTGGAGCCCTTCCCAACCTTACCGTCACCCTCTTAAAAGCAACTGCTGAGGACATTGGGCTTTACTGGTGTGAATTTAATTTGGAAGAAAAAACTGCCGTTGGCAAGTTCACTTGGTTATGGATAGGTAAGTGTGTCTTATGTATATAATTTTATTATAAAACATGTGGTTTATTGTGGTCTAGAATGTACCGTAGGCCTGTGTTTAGTATGTAAACAATGAGAATGGGAACAATCTATACATGCAAAGATAGAGAAGTACAGTCAGTTTCTTATTAAAGCTGCAGTCCGTAACTTTTGGCTCTCTAACGGTTAATAAACAGGACCAAACTCTAGTCCCAGCAAACATTTGGGCGTTTAATTACCGTTGAAAATACGTCATTCCAACACATCCCGTCATGGTTGAAAAATACTTCCAAAATGAAAGTTTGATGTCTTCCAGCCGTGTTTCAGGGGTGTGAGGCTGTGCACACAGATCATTTATTTTACCGTGCATGCTTACCTGTGTATCACTTATGTGCACCCCTGTTGATAAACATGATGCAATATAACATCGTGCTACATGAAAAGATTCATTTTGAACTAATCTTAAAGGGGCTCTATGTAAGATTTTCACTTAATAAAGCATAAAAATACCCCAATATGTTTGCAGACAAACATGCTAAGTTCACCTACTTGTTTCTCAGAAAATCAATGCTACAGCCAGATATTCTACTCTGAAATGTGCGTTCCGTGTCAGAATGTCTGTCTTTGTTTTGGTCTGTGCGAAACCGTGTGCTGCAGTTTATCCAATAGTATTTCGACATCACAGGTTGCCAGTTGGCGGAAAACACCGCGTATTGTAGCCATGGAAACCAGCAAACAAACTGGGTCAGAAAATCGCAGATTCTACTTGACCTAAAAAGCCTCTGCATCCATCTAAAAATCTAAATCAACTCATCAGCTTACAGTGTGTAAGTCTCCTCAGCTTTCATTGTCAATCGCGCTCCCTCTTGTTGCGTGTCCTCAAGCTGACCACCCGTGTCTTTGAAGGAGGGGGCGGGGCAATCAATATTTTGAATTTGGACTGCAGTATCTATTTCAAACACTGGGTGTCATTCCTACATAGAGCCCCTTTAATATGACCCGAGAACAATGAGTTGTCCCAGAGAGTGATTTGTTCATTTTGTGCTGACTGCGCATGCGCAACATCACATAGGTTCTGTATAGGAAACAGAAATGTTTAGGTCACCTCTCGAGTCTTTCGGGTTTGAGTCGTTCGTTCATCCCGTCACAGCCCCATAGGATGAATGCAGAAACTGAATCATTAGTTCATGTCTCGAGTCTTCCGGGTCTGACACCTTCGTTCTTTTTTCACGTGATGTGACAAACAAGTCAACAAGTCTTCCTTACAAACAAGTGTTATTTTTTTAGTTTAGTTTTTTTTTTTTTGCTAGTATAGCCTAAAAATGTATTTTCCTATATCAGGCTGAACATATTGGTTTAATATTTTTATCAGAAAGATTGGTCAGAAGGGACATAGTGGCATAACATAAATGTCTATGCATGACATACACACACCGGTACTTCAATTGCATGTGGTGCTGTCACGTCACGGCACAATTTTATTAATTGTTTGGTTTATTTATTTCTTCTATGGAGCCATATAGCCACTCACCGTATATATATATATATATATAGCTCGAGAGCGTAGGTTTTGAACAGACTGTGAAATATCAGTCAGCCAATCAAAACGCACGCAATAACCCATAGCAACGCATTATGGCAACGCCTCAGACTGACGGAAATGTAAATATAAACAGGAATTTTCTGGCTTTTGAACAATTCGTTACTTTTGTAACGATTCGTTACTGTAAGGAATGAATCGTTACTTGTGTCATGTTAATTATAATTAAATGCATTTTGTTTAATTGCGCGTCTTGCAGAAGAACATTGTAGCCGGAGCTACTTCTCTCTGTTTACGTCTATGGCGAGTCACGCAGGTACTGTGCTGGTTCCTACCAGACCGGTCTAAAATAGTCCGAATATAAACACTGAGGTGTACCACAGTAATAATGGAATCGTGACGCACATGCTCATTAGATCATTTTTGTACATTTTGAACAAAAAAAAATTTTACAGACAGCAGCTTGAATATTGAAAGGAAAAGTATAGAGCTAATTCTCTGGCTTTGTTTTTTATTCTGTCATAGAAAAATCAGAAGAAGAAAAAAAAAGAGTGCCCAGAAGAAGTTCTTCGCTATGAGAAAAACTTACTAATTTTGTTTGCTGTCATATCCCTACTGTGCATCATTGGTTTCTTCTGTGTGATTCTGAAGGTAAGTATAAATTGACAGCTAAAAGCACAAATCAAAACAAAAACAAAAACAACAACAACAACAAAAAAAAAAAAAACGAATAAAACTTATAGACGACATTGTCATGTACATGCTGTGAACAATTTGTACTATCACTAGTACACTGAGGCACTTTGTGTTTTTCATGTTAAAGGGTTAGTTCACCCCAAAATGAAAAATTCGTCATCAACTACTTGCCCTCATGTCGTTCCAAACATAGATACAGTATGTCTACGTAGATTCATCTGCTTTAAGCCTGGGATACACTGCACGATTTTTGGCTGTGACCGAGATTTTTTCCCAAAGAAATGGGATAAACTTTCACAGTTGAGGATGTGTTAGCTAAACCCTTCACCTTGTTTTTATTGTGTTAGTTTAGCAAAAAAGCGTCTAACTACGGTTGCATACTGTCCACATTACCTGCCCCAAATAGTATTGAAAATGACTAATGTACATACAGCTGGTAGAATATTATTAGTGCAGTATTAACAGATTTATATTACTACATCTAACATATAATTTTATATTGTTTAATGAAAGAGAAAAGCAAGTAAATCAAAGTGATCTTGTTGTTGAATTTGTGACATGAGTAGTGAAATGTTACCAAGTTCTACAGACGCACAAATCATCTCATTATAAACAACAAAGCAGAGACAGTTTGAAAATAAAAGATTAATTGTTAAGTTTAGTCGGATTCATTGTTTAAAATGGGAGTTTTCACATTTTACTAACAGTGTAATTCACAATTTAAAGAAAAGGTTTTGTTTTTTAATTTGTGGCTTTTCCTATATATTGTGCAACGACACTGTTTATTCTCTGTGATCAATGTGTTTGACTTGATTCACCTGCTGTTGGGAGGAGGTGTCCGGGAGGAAAACGAGTTAGGAGAGAGGCAAACACAGTGTGTGGAGTAAAGAAGAATTGAGTTGAACGTTAGTCAAGCAGAAGAAACATTAGTCAAGCTCTTTCTGCGTTTTGTTATTCTTGGGGAAGTTAAGACACCTCCTGATACCTGCGTTTTAGTTTGTAAACCTTCAGGAAATAAACCACTGTCCGTTGGGTGCTTCAGTCTGGATTCTCGTCTCCTGACTGTTTCTCCTGGGAAAGTGCAAAACGTCACAATATGTAATAAAGTGCCAAAAATAGATTTTAAATGCTATAATAATGATTCGATAATGTCTAATGATAAATTTGTTAATAAGTGCTCCTCTGATTTCATCTATTATTAGTGGTAATTTTAAAATTTTAAATAAAAGTTATTGTGTTTGTTTTCTTACATCGCACAACTTATTATTAAAGCAATAGGATTCATCTTTGGACGAACCACACACACACACACACACACACACACACACATGGTGGCTGCGGTCAGAACCACATACTCAATGAGTAGGTATTTCATTTTAATAGGTACTTACTTATGGAGCGCTAAAAGAGTAGGTACTTAATAGCCAAATCTCGTTGAGTATGAATGCGATCCGACATCATCCGCCATGTTGATATTATCATGTGACCTACAACGTTATCACAAGCGCAACAACTTAAAAGATATGAGTGACAGGTGCACTGACACCTGACTGCATCAGTAACTCAACAGTCGACCCAGGTTTGTGTCAGCGTTTACAATGGTTGGAGTGTCTGCACAAAGGAGACATCAGGCAGCTGCTCGAAGATCTCGCCTTTGGAGAAGAAGTTCATTTTATACTCGAAAAATGTAAGTATCACTACTTAATTTAAATGACCTCAGAATGAATTACATTGCTAATTAACCCACCCCAACACTTATGCACAATGATAAATACTGACCAACACTTAATTGTATTACATATTTTCTTACTGAAAATGATATATTTTAGTAAAACAAGCTGAATTTTGTCATATGACATAGCTATGCATGAATACAAACTATACAAATGCAGCTGTGAATACTTAAATTTTAAGTCAAGCAATTTATTCATGAAATGATTATATTTTATTTACTGCCAGCAATAGGACACATGAATAAATTGATACATAATAAATCACAATAAATGAATGCATATAAAAGTCAACACCACATGAAACAAATCAAATGTGTTTTTCTAACAAACTATCACACATCTACAGGCGGTGAACTTCACATCCTACTGCCATCTCAACACAGCTGTGCCCGTTCAGCAGCTGACCTCCGTGCCCACCTTCGCCTGTCTTTGCTGTCCATCATGTCCCTCATTGGTGCACCCAGGCTGGAATCTGACCATGGATGGGAGAGGGACATCGAGGTGCTTGTCTTCCTGTACTGGCTGGCCCATGCAGCATCCTAAAGGGTGTTTCACAGACCTTCGGTATCCCAAGACATTGTACACAGAGTGAGCAAAGCCATCATGGGAATTTTGAGGATTTGTTTTCCAATCGTAGATGACCTGGAGGCAGTGGGAGCAGGATTTGCATTGCTGGCTGGGTCACCAGCTTTCAGCAGAGCTGTTGGTGCTACAGACGGCTGCCATGTCTGGATTAAACCCCCAGCAAATAACTCCCACTGTTACTACAACAGGAAGCTGTTTCATTACATCCAGCTCCAGGCCATCACTGATCACCAGGGGAAGTTCCTTGATGTCTTTGTGGGATATCCTGGGTCTGTGCATGATGCCAGGGTGCTAAGGAACAGCCCTGTGTGTGCCGGAAGCCTATATCCCCATCATCCTTGGGGATGGTGGCTATCCCTGCCTGAGTGCACCCATCTGCCTCATCAGCCCTTACAGGAAGCCTGTAGAGAACGCTGTGCAGGCTCGTTTCAACAGCAAGCGATCCCGTGCATGAAGCATAGTAGAGTGAGCCTTTGGCATGATGAAAACACGCTGGTGCTCCATTTTCTTCAAGGCCTTAGAGGTAAACCCTGCCTTCGTGCCTGAGGTGGTCACGTGCTGTGCTTCACAATCTCCCTCTTCTCAATGGGGACATCTTTGAGCCAGAGGATGAGGAAGACCTTGATGATGGCCCTCCTGAACCCCCCAACCCTGAAGCAAGAGTGGGAGAACATGTGAGGGACAATCTGGTACTCATTATATATATAGCACTAGGGAAGTATGCGGTTCTGAACGCAGCCACTGTATTTTAAGGGGGACTGTCATGTTGAGGGAGTATGATGTGATGTCATCAGAGTAGGGCTGGGCGGTTTTTCCGATTTTTTTTTTTTTTTTTTTTTTTTTTTTTTTTTTTTTTTTCGATTAATTCAAATTTATGTTTTGCCTCGATTTTATTATTTTTTGAGTCGGGAAATCGCGATTTTGAATAAAAATGTTAGCAAGTGTTCAATTAGACATGTTGACAATACAGCAATGATAACCGTATTAGGAGAAGACGATCTATGAACGTAGAACACATACTGTTCTTAAGCGGCTGTTCGTTCAGAAATCCTCCGTTATTGCATCATAAAAATGAGACACAGGCAGTGGAATGAGAAAAAAAAGGCAAAGTTATTGAATGCGAGTTGAGCTTCTTTTTTTTTTAATTGTCCACCGTGTTGTTACAATGCCGTTTCAGGAGTGAGATGCAGTGCAACACCTAAACCTGTTTGATATTTCATGTTTGCATGATGGAGACACACTGAAAGCGGCTGCTGTTTTCTGTTTTTACAAAGCATTTGCTGTTAATAATAGCCTATTACTGGTGTAATTTATTGCTATTTTAGGCTAAGAAAAATATATAGCATTTTCTTATTTTTTATTATTTCTGAGTATATAAGACGTGTTTAAACTGCAGTAGGGAGTTTTTAGAAAATTAGCCTGAAAATTTGAACTAGCACAACTTTTGTCTAATGTTGTTTGTGTTTCAGTACACAATGTTACATTGTCTATGCTTGTTTGGATCTTGCATCATGTTGGATGTTACTCTTTTGTTTAAAGGTGACCTATTATGCTCCTTGACAAGACGTAATACAAGTCTCAGGTGTCTCCAGAATGTGTCTGAAGTTTCAGCTCAAAATACCCCACAGATCATGTATTATAGCTTGTCAGATTTGGCTATTGCTTTAATGCTTTAAATGCGAATGAGCTCCCCGCCCCCGAGCTCGCTCATCATTCCAATACATTGAGGCATACATAATACAGATGCTGACACAGGAAATATAACTTGCAAAATGGATCATTAAACTGTTCTCGATGCGGCATATAACCAGTATGGCACGTATTTTGTGGATGATACATGCGTTTTCGGGTTAAAAATGAAAATAACAACATGGCTCTGGTCTCCGTGAAAACAGTAAGAAATAATGGTAACTTTTACCACATTTAACAGTACAGTAGCAACATGCTAACTAAACACATTCAGGAAGACAGTTTACAAACATCACGAAATGTGAAATTGGATCAGTTGGTATCAATCCAACTTTGAGAATCAATTTGTGCAAATCCTGTGTTTTACTGACGATCATGTTATCAAGTATCAAGTATTCTAGTGTTGATGACTTATATATATGACACATACTGGTATATAAATTTATCTGGACATATTCCCTTCATAAATAAAATTACACCACTGTGCTTAGCTCAGATGGCAGGAGTTTATAACACTTAAACACGGGAAAAGTCTGATTTTCATGATATGACCCCTTTAATAAAGTTACTTTGCTACTTGACTTCCTAAACTGTTCGTTGTCTTCTTCATGGACCAGATACTTGACAGAGGGTGAGTAAATGATGACAGAATCGTCATTTTTGGGTGAACTCAGTCTTTAAGTGTTCTGGAATGTCCCGCTGTTTTTAGAGATTGAAATACTGCAAATGCATCACAAGTGCACAAAAACTTTATTCCAATATACATCTTTTCTATTTTATGTTTTTAATATATTTTTATATTGTAATTATTATTATGATTGTTAATTATTTTAGTGGATTACCCTATTGGATATTAGGCTTGTTCCAGATGCATTTGCGCTGTGTGATCAGTTCCTCCAGCCCCGTCCCTCACGAGCCAGACAATGTTTCCATTGCCAGCAGCACAAAGCAGAAGAACCCACTGTTACCACTGTGTACGGTGTCCATATTAGGACTTTCTCACACCTCAGTCATACAACGAAAAGGAGTCATGCCTCAGACTAAAAGGCATCGCGCCTCAGACTGAAAGGCTTCAGGTCTCAGGAAAAACGACGTCAGGTGTCAGGTCTCGTACAATTAGACATCGAACTAAACAGCCTCAGACCAAAAGGCCTCAGACAAAACGGCCTCAGACTAAAAGGCATCAGACGAAACTTACTTAGAAAGAAGCGAATTGCCCCACCTCAATGTGATGTCACGTGCACGCAGTTTTCTGGGGCACGTTCAAGCTCAAACCGGTGCGCAACGTTTTGCTACGTTTTCCGGGTTGAACGACATGTTTCCTGTAAACGGTCTGCAACGGTGTGCAACGGGTTTGAGATGCATTTTCTCTTGTTTGGTGGGCGTGTCAGAAATGTCAGCCCAATCAGCGGCAAGATGTATAGCCTAAACCACGTGGTATTAAAGAGACAGCTCACACAATGGGTATTAATGTAACATAAAAATACTATACTTATATATTTTGCTGTTGTATTGTGATGTGACACTTTAATAAACTTTTCTATAATCAGAGGAGTATAGTTGGTAAATATTACAATATCATATATATATATATATATATATATATATATATATATATATATATATATATATATATAGCACAACAACAGTGATCAGCAATAATGATAAGCCTATACAAACAATAAAAATAATATAGATCAACACTGTCTCAGAGGTAAGAAGTGGATTATCCTTCACCTGAAATGTTTGTCTTTTTATCATGAAGTGAAAGTCAAATGTTATATAACAATAATTAGAAGTTTCCACAAATCCCTTCACTCGATTAGGTTGTTCTCTTTTATTCTGGACGGCAAGGGCAGTGACAATGTCAGTTCCAAAACAGTGGACCAATCAGAAGAACTTGGAGGCGGGGCAAGCGTTGCGAGTTGGCATGACAACTTTTTTATATAATGGCAACATGGTGGAGGAGGCGCTCATTATTATCTTATTTTCTTTTTTTCCATGTCAAAACTTGTATCTGTAAATTCTGCAGTTTGCCTATTTCTATTATTTCCGTTGTTGTCGTTATTGCATCACGTCTCAAAGGCGCGTCTCGAGACTCTCGCGTTCTATGCTGCGCTTTTTTAAAAACCACTCCTGAGCGCTGCGTCTCGCGTTTTTAGACGCAAAGACGCGTTCTGTGTGAACGGCCCCTAAAGGTGCCGGACCTCCGCTTGGAGCTCCGTTAAACAGGAGCGGGTTACTCCCAAGGGACAGGGTGTGAGTCCCAGTCGCTTGATAGTATTTTAACTGCCCCTTGTCAAGTTAACAGCATTCTGCCATCATGTCCTTAGTGGGGAAACAGTGCCTTGTTACCTGTTATCTACAGGGAGAAAAGACCAAAGCATTATGGGACACAGGCTCCCAAGTATGCATTATAGATGAGGAGTGGAAAGCCAAATATGCACCTGAGGTGACACTGAGAAATATTTTGGAGGCGACCGAAGCACCAGACAGCTGGTGGCAGCCAATGGAGCGAACATGACATACAGTGGATGGGTGGAGTTGACTTTCTTTTTTTCCTGGACAATAGCGCGGCATGATTCAGTTTACAGCACTTCTCATTCATTGGTATCTGCAAACAGTGATTGACTGTTGCACGACTCTGAACGAAATTCAAAGATATCAAGGCTGTAATGTGATTGGTTGTCAAGGCACACATGGTGTGAGTTAGCCATTAGGCTTAATCCAATGGTAGAGCCACGGACTCTTGTATCTCCCAATGATAAGACCATCTCTGGTTCATTTTCCTGGGAATGGAATCCCTGATCTTGGGTGGTAGGGGTGGGAATCTTTTCTTTGCGGCATGAGCGGCGCATGCACATCTTTTACATCATTAAAATATGACCAGTTTCTGTGAGCGTCAAGTTGGCAGATATTTAGAATCAAAGTAAGTGATTATCAGCTGGATCCTATCAGTGGACGATCGTTTGGGGTTAGAAATATATATATATGCGCTGTTGAATTCTCAATATTTAGTACTTTAGCTTCAGATTTTTGATTCATGAATTTACTGATATAGTAACTGTTGTCAAGTAAGCTTCATTCATAATTCTTCCTCTGTTGCAAGCCTGTGCACTCCTCTAATCTGTCTCAACTGCTCTCCCAGGTGACTTTCACCTCCTTTGACCAGACAACGTCACGTCTTCAATTTTTGAAAATCAATTTTCAAAATTTGTGAAGCGATTTAAATCGGTGGAAGATAGAATAGTGATTCATATGTAATCAATTTTTTCCTATTGGAAGAAATCAGTTTGAGTGAGATTTAGAAATTCAACAAAACATAACTGGCTGTGCTTAAATAATGTCTTAAATACTCATAATAACTGTATTGTATTCTTTGTAGCGTATGAAAGTAAAGTTAAAGCTAAAAAACTAGCATTGAAAATGTTTCAAAACAAAATTAACTAAATAAAACATGTAGATCTTTATTTTTTAGATATAGCACATTTTCAACGTTTCCCTAATCCTGTGGTCTCAATTATGTACTGTACAATTCCAATCCGAAAGGAGAGTTCATGTTCAGTTCAGAGGGAATTAGATTGAGAACCACTGCTCTAATCAAATATTCCAGATATAAGTCATCAGGTTGTAGGGATGAACTTTGGAACTGGAGAGCCACTGTTCTGCAGAGTTTGGACAAGTACCTGAACAAGCTAATCACTGTCTTGAAGAAAATCACTTGAATCACTGTCTACTAGAAAGCTATCATCAGGTGAGTTTTTATCAGCATTGGAGCTAAACTCTGCAGGACAGAGGGCCCATATCCCTGATCTAATGAGAAGACACTCTGAGACCTAAAATGGGTGTGTCAGACAAAGAGGACATTCAGTTTAAAAGCTAACAAAATACTTGGATTCATGACATGAATGTTTGATATTTTAATTGAATCACTTCTTTTTGTCATCCTCAGATGAAAGGGTGTTGGGGGAACAGGAAATACACACCATCAAATCCACCCTCAGACTTATAATGAGATGAAATGGAGAACATTTGGATGTAATGCCTAAAGTACAGACATTCACCAAACCTGACTATCAGTACCAAGCAACTTTGATAAATACTGTGATTAATAAGAAGATTAAGTTGTGTTATGCAAGAGAAATGTATGTATATTTAATCAATGTTGTTGTTTATACATGATTAATTTTGTTAAGTTACATAGGTTTCCTTATATTATCTTTGCATAACCTTTAAATCATGAGAAAAATGTAATTTGTTTGTTGGCGTATAGATACATGTATGTAACCATTGCATGTTTTGAAAACAGATTTTTTTGTCTTTTAATGTTTTTAAGATATGATGTTTCTTACAGGACTTTTCAAAAGAGTGCTAACTGTCTAAGAATGAAAGGGGATGAACCGAACGGAGGTTATGCTGTACATGTAAGGGTCAGATTTTGATTGATGAGCATGGAGATATACATGTTACCTTTTATTTTTATGTCTAAGTATTGGGTTATGTACTGTCATACATTTGGTAATAAAAACTCAGATATATTGTTTTTTATGCTTTTCCATTTTTCTTTGATGTTGCTAATCTACCGTTTCTGTGAGAAGTAAGAATAATGACCCGGTCAGTCCGCTGGGAAGAAGTTAGGGAGTTAGATAAGATGTTTCCAATTAAAAATTATTTACACACATCAGGTGGACACAACTATTATGGGATGTTGGTGGACTGAGGTGAAAGTGTACTTGTATGATAAAAGGAAGTAAGATGGTTTTATGATCATTTGTTTATTTATCCAATCAATTTTGAAAGTCTTTGTTTGTTGAAAAATTAATATGTATAATTTGACTGAATAAATACTCTTTTGTTTGGAGCTCACTTAGCTCTGCGAGGTACAGTATGTTTTGGTTGTAAGAGAGACTACCCTGTAGGGTTGGGTATCATTTGAATTTGACCGATTCCGATTCCGATTTCGATTCCTTGTTTCGATTCCGGTTCCTAACAATTCTCGATTCCGATTCTTTTAAGAGGCAGGGTCAAAAAAAGTTTAGGATATTTTAAATGAGCTAGCTAACCAACGGTCTTTCTGAAGGAATCAATTTTAATTCTATGAAGTTTTTACTTTTTATGAACTTTACTATGAATTTCTCACAGGACTGTTTTCAACTAACATACAATATAAATATCAAACAAACAACAATGGTTCGGACCTGGCTAACGTTCGCAATCTCAGGTCGTAAATTGTCTATGAAAAAATATGTGGGCTAATTTGTTAGCTGCCTCAATGTTGCCGCAAGACATATTATTTATTGTATATGTATTGTTTACCTGATTCGGACAGCAGTGCAGTCACTGCGGTGCCAGGCTGGGGGTCGGAGCCAGAGGAAGAGACAGCAGAGGACGGTCGGCGCAGCACGTCAGAGACGAGGCACACATTTATTTCTACTCCATTAACTCGGAGGTGCTTTATCATGTTCGACGTGCACCCTCCTATGCACGAAACAATCTTGCCGCAAATGTTGCATTTTGCAGAGATTTCGTTCTGTTTAGAAAAATGAAGCCACAATTTGGACCGCCGACGCATCAGGTAAAGTTGGTTTTATATTCGCACATTCGGACTTCTGATAAATTCAGACTTTCCAATAAATGTGCAATAAATTAATGTTTGCGAATTTTAAGCAGCGACATGATATTGACAACCAACGATTGTCAACTTACAACATTTTTCACAGTCGATCAAAATAGGCAAGTATTGTTTTAATGGCATATTTACTTGTGAATGTCCACTGAATGTCCAATGTAGTGTGATTAACAAGGCTATTGAATACGGATGTCCGAATGTAGGAATATAAAACCAACTTTACCCAAGTGGACGCATCCATGTTCGACTCGGTTATGCCAACACTTCCGGTGGACGCTTCTTCTTCCAGTCGGCGGACTGTGAATCGAAACTAGGAATCGAAATTTAAACATTTGAACGATTCCGGGAAAATCGCAAAGCTAGTTCCGGTTCCAATCAATACACGATACCAAGCCTACTACCCTGAAATTTGATTTTCAAGAAATAAATTTGAATTGATAATTTTACTATTGAGTGCCCTGACTTCAATCTCATTGGTGAATTTCCACCACAGTTGCTCTATATTTTGTTCTGTAAAGCGTTCAAAGACTCATTACTTCATATCTGAGTTTATGCGTGTTTAGTGTGAACTCATTTTTTGATACTTTGCTTAATACTTATATGGACGCTTGGTAAAATGCTAAATTCTTATGACGCATAAAGAAACAGTATGATATGTATGGAAGCCCGTTTCCGCCACTAAAAAAAAAAAAAAGCGACAAAAAAAAAAAAAGATGAATTGCGACTTTTTATCTCAGAATTCTGACTTTTTAACTCGCAATTGCGAGTTTATATCTCACAATTGCGAGTTATAAAGTCAGAATTCTGAGATATAAAGTCGCAATTGCGAGTTATAAAGTCAGAATTCTGAGATATAAAGTCGCAAGTGCGTGATATAAAGTCAGAATTCTGGGAAATAAAGTCGCAATTGCGTGATATAAAGTCAGAATTCTGAGATATAAAGTCGCAATTGCGTGATAAAAAGTCAGAATTCTGAGATATAAAGTCGCAATTGCGAGTTATAAAGTCAGAATTCTGAGATATAAAGTCGCAATTGCGTGATAAAAAGTCAGAATTCTGAGATATAAAGTCGAAATTGCGTGATAAAAAGTCAGAATTCTGACTTTTTTTCTCGCAATTAACTGATGGTCAGTATCTCTGTTTGTAACAGTGCATCCAACGATAGCCGTGCTGCCGTGAAGTCTGAAGCTGTTGGTGTATAAAATGTGCCACTTCAGCTTTGTCTGATTTATTGCGCCTCCACCACAGCTGATTCTTCTTCTTATTATGATTATTATTATATTGTTATTATTGTGTAAAATTCATTAGTGTATCCATTCTGTTAAAAACAACTTTTATTGCCCAAATACCTTGACTGTAATTTGCAGAATTGCATGATTCTACCCTTGAGTTGCAAAGTTAATGAAACATGATAGGTATTGGTTGTTTTAGTATTAAGCCCACTAGATGGCAGTAAAAGCTGTTTTTTTCTCCTTGAAACGCTGTGTACAAGGTTACCGTGGAAACATTCTATATGCATATTCCTGCATAATGCATATGTCCGGAGACTAATCTTTATGTGTCTCCTCCAGTAAAATTAATATTTCTTTATTGGTAAATCGGCGCTAAAAATAATCCTTTATGATGTCCTCTATTTTATGTATAATAATAACAAAGCAGCAATTCTGATGGTCTATTTAATGTATAATAATAACAAAGCAGTAATCCTGATGGTCAGTCGCAATGAAAGGAAACGCAAGCAAAGTAAGAACTGTGAGAAATAACGTTTCACAGTAGTGAGAAAAAGTCAGAATTATGACTTTTTATCACGCAATTGCGACTTTATATCTCAGAATTCTGACTTTATAACTCGCAATTGCGACTTTATATCTCAGAATTCTGACTTTTTATCATGCAATTGCGACTTTATATCTCAGAATTCTGACTTTATATCACGCAATTGCGACTTTATATCTCAGAATTCTGACTTTATATCACGCAATTGCGACTTTATATCTCAGAATTCTGACTTTATATCACGCAATTGCGACTTTATATCTCAGAATTCTGACTTTATATCACGCAATTGCGACTTTATATCTCGCAATTCTGACTTTATATCACGCAATTGTGACTTTATATCTCAGAATTCTGACTTTATAACTCGCAATTGCGACTTTATATCTCGCAATTCTGACTTTATATCACGCAATTGCGACTTTATATCTCAGAATTCTGACTTTATAACTCGCAATTGTGAGATATAAACACGCAATTGCGAGTTAAAAAGTCAGAATTCTGAGATAAAAAGTCGCAATTCATCTTTTTTTTTTTTTTTTAGTGGAGTTTTTTTTTTTTTTTTTAGTGGCGGAAACGGGCTTCCATAGGATGCTGTGTTTTCATCATACATACTTGCAGCCGGAGGGCGCTCTGCCCCTTTTGTCCACAAATGCCTCAGTAAAAGGCATATCATGTGACAATCAAGGAACTAACAGAGGCAAGAGATCGCTAAATATGGCTATTCAAAACACTTTTGAAGACAATAAATACACGATTGAGACGATGTATGCATGTATTGACTGAATTTGCGTCTGAATAGCGCTCGCTCCGTGGGCGTGGCCGCATTAGCGGATAATGAGCTGAATCACAGACTTCTGACATGGCTCTCTTTTCATACAGATTACATAAACACAGAAGGTTTATTTTCGCTATATTCACTAAGTTACAGTTCATTTTCTAAGAACTATCAGATTGGACTTCCTTCAGAGGGAGACGAGAGATCACGCATCATGTTAGTTTTCTTTATTTTACAAAAAGCACAACATTTTGTTTTTACTCTGAGTGTACACAAATGAAAGAAGATATTCCACAGATTAAAATGGTGTATAACTCTTAATTGTATGTGCAACATTGACGGAGTATTTTGAGTCTCTTTCACACTGATAAGAAAAAAACCACGGTGGTATCGCCGGCGATACCCTCAGACCTCAGAATATTCACCCTTGATATCCAATAGCCTGTTATATACATTTCAAAGAGTTGTTCTAGTCAGTTTGATGTTCATTCACAGCACGAGGCTTCATGAAGTCAGAACAATTACTATGAACTTTAAATCCTGGATAAATAAAGGATAAATAAATAAATAAAACGCTTTTTCCATAATAAACTGAAATGGTCAGTCCATCTCAGCACAGCTTACACAACCAGCAGAAAAAGGGCAGAAATAGAAATGAGCAGCCTGTTGTTTTTTGAGTGATTATGTTATTTTTGTTGATGTTTTGTCGTTTTGAACAGTATTTGGAGCGTCTTTGATTATCTACCGTTGGCGGCCGATGACGTCACCGCTCGCACGCGCCTTCCTCTCATTCAGTTTCAGCGTCGAGTCTTCTGAGAGTCGAGCAGTTCACGGTATTTCTCATATTTACACGATCATCAAACACACTTTATACAGTTTGATCAAGCGACAGGCTCATTTCTGTGTTGTTTTCATCGAGCACAGCGATACTTGTGCGTCTTTTCTGTCGTCTTCCTACTAAAATAAACATTTAGGCTACGTCCACACGAAGCTGGAGCGTACCCTAAACCGATCTTTTTTTTCCTCGTCTCAAAAAATATCTGCGTCCACACGAAACCACTGAAACGACTCAAAATGATGTAGTATACATTCCAGACCATTATGTGGCGCTGTAATTCTGCTGCAGAAATGCACTTAAAGCAGCGAAGAAGACTTGGAGCATGCGCATAAACCTTGCGCGCTGAATACAAACTATAGCAAATCTTAGAAATAACGCTTTATTTTTGATTCAGTAGCTTCCGCAGCACGAACGCAAGCATGTAGAGTCTGCTATTGCTGTTGTTGGTGCTGTTTTGTGGTGTTAGCGCGTCTGACTAGGGTCGACACGTGGGGCGATGACATCATCGTTTCAGAAAATAAACAGATTGCCCCGTCCACATGACAACGCCAAGACGGAGTATTCAGATTTATCCACTCTGGGACCCGGACGGGACAGGGCTTTAGTGCAGCAGCAGCATGTGAGGCAAATATGATGAATTCATTCAGACCTGAGCGATTTTGTGTGATTGTTTCGATGTTTTATAGTGAACACTGCTAATGAATGTCAAAGTTTGAGATCTGTGAGGAAAATATGTTGAATTCATTCAGACCTGAGCGATTTTATGTTCATTTGTGTGATTGTTTCGATGTTTTATAGTGAAAACTGCTAATGAATGTCAAGTCATAAGTCAAAGTCTGATATCTGTGAGGGGAATTGATGGGAATCGATCTCTAGTTTTGCTGCTGCCATTTTATTTCTACTCTTTTAACATATTTGGACTTTATTTCAACTTTGTCACTTTACATTATTAAAACACTGGAACAGAAAGTGCTAAATACATTGAGCCTGTAGCTAATGAGCCACATAAGATATTTTAAAATGATAAATAAATGTATAAAAGTTTGACTCTGGAAACATTAAATTGCTTTGAGGTGCTGTTTAATTAATTAATTTTTAAAGATTTGATAATTGCAAGTTTTTCCATCTAATTACATTATTGTATTAAATGTAGTTACTAGAAATTCAAATTATTCATACGGACATTACTGCTGTAGTTTTTTTTATATTGTAATGGTGCCATTAGTGTTTGTTTTGTATTATTAAAGTTTTATCCATGTCATATTGTGAGAAATATCAGTATTGTCTTTCAATAGATCAGTTTTGTAGTCTTTTCTCATATATCCTGACTCAAATAATCAGTTTCTAACAGCGAACACTCAGAATAAAGTGAGATGATCTGAATGTCTTGTTGAATGAGTGTTGATAGTCTGAGGATCATCAATATTAACAGAGAAACTGCTGAAAACACTCTTCATTTCATGTCAATAGTTCCTGTTTTCACCTCATTTATTATGCTGATGTCTTCAGATCTGCTGTAAATTTACACTTAAAGCTCATTTCATTGCTGTCAACAGACTGAGCAGATTTGATGACTACAAATATCTACATTTATTTCTGTTTTTCTTACAGTTCTTTACAACTTTTCTAGATATCTGTCATTATTTTAATGAAGAAACAGAATAAAGTTAGAATTAGAAACAAAAGTTTATGAAACAGTTAACTGAATTAGTATCAGTTGCTTTACAGTAGACGGATATACATGCTTTATATAAAAGAAAGAAAGAAAACTACTTGTCATTATTTAGAACAATAATCATTTTCTGACATTCAAACACTGTATTTAAGGATCACAGTGCAGCCCAAAATACTCTTTAATTGTCATTTTAAATCTTTATACTTTACCACTTTCCTTCAAACCACTAGATTTCACCCATTTGTCAGCAAGAAGATTTTAATCATTTAAAATATAATTAAATTTAGTATGATCTCTTATTCTTTTATATATTTTATTAAGTACAGGTCAAAATAACTGTTGTTTCATTTTTATATTAAATATATCTGTTACACTAAATGATGATGGAACATTAAAACATTTTATTTTCACAACAGTAATTTGAAACATTAAAATAGACACTTGCATTTAATTGCTTTTCTATTTAAAATTGCTTTTGTACATTTAAACACAGTAACTGATCTATTTTTGATTTTGGCAGATCAGCTCCTCCAACCAATCTTCAGTTCAGTAAATTAAGCCCCGCCCACTACAATTCACCCATGAAGCTCCTCCCACATCACTCACATCATCAGTGAAGCTCCTCCCACAGCAGTTCATCAATAAATGTTGGAATATTCCCATCAGACGAGCATCAGAGCATCAGGAAGAGCTGAAATCTGCAAAGACTGAGTTTATTAAAGAGGACAGTGAGAACATGAGTGATCCAGAACCCTGCAGAATGAAACACACTGAAGAACAAAGAGGTTGGTGTTTATTCTTCATTCATTCATGATGCTGAACAACATTCATGATAGAAAGATTTAGATACACAGTTAAACTATGAAATGAGACATAATGTTCTTTTCTAACAAAAGCTCAGTAAAGGGAAGTTTGAGAAACTTTCATAATGATTGTCAACATCAGATCAAACTAAATATTTATTTCACATTATTTCAATATCTGCTTTACAGTTTTCAAGAGTGTTTCCAGAATTTAGGCATTTTCAATATAGTTTACAACATTGTTATTTTTAGGAATAAACAGTAAAACCAAAATGTTTGAAGTAAATTAACTTTCCAGAATGGCTGACAGGGTTGTAAGTGTAACTTGAGCAAAATCTCTTCTTACAGTAACTTTGGTAACAGGGTTGATGAATGCAGTCATTCATTTGTTTAAAAACTGAGACAATGGATTGAGATTATTTTCTTGTCCTCCCATCATGCTGTAGAGAGAGCCCAGATGATGTCACTTCCTGGGTGTTTTTGAAAGCAGGAAAATCATGTCAGAAGTAACAGGGTTGAGTGAATCATGAAGGACACTGATAATAACACATTTAAAGATGCAGTCAGTCTAGACTTTGAGCATGTGAACTTTCTACAGACGCTGAAACTGTCATGATATGATGTCACACTCCGTGATTCTCTTTTAAAACATAAATAACAAATAATAATCATTTCAAAATATACAATCTACTCAACTTTACTGCAAGCTTCACTTGATCTTGTGTTTCTGGTGTCCCACATTCACATGTGTATGAATGGAAGTCAGTGGAAGGAAAAGTCTAGTGTGACCAGCCCTTAATAATTACACAGTTACAGGAAAATAAATGAAATATCAGTCTAAAAGTTGATGTCAAAATATGGCTGTTAATATCACATTAGATATTTTTGTCATTGATCAATTATTTTTAATAGTTCTCACTACAGAAACATGCTCTAATGTTTTAAATATAATAATTGAGTAAAGAGCACAGGACACGCCTTGCCCAAACTCTCTTTTCTCCTCTTTTATCTGTGCACCCCTCCCCCCTCATCCCTTCCTCTCCCCCTGATTCAAGACACTGAACGTTCACTAAGAATGTCTGTAGACCTCATAAGATGTTTCTTGTCAATTTATCTTTCCCCTTTCATGTTTGTCAAGGGTCTTTCAGGACAAATGTGGGCAATTTAAAAACAAAAAGAACAATTTCCTTAATCTGAGCGGTTCTCAGATTCCATAATCCTTGGCTACTTTGCCACCTGATCACACACACACACACATTGAATGTACTTGATTATACAATGTCAATTGGTTAAAAAAAAACTCCTTAATTGGTCCTTAGTGGACAAAAATCGGCACCATAGGGAATGAATGGGGAATACTATATTTCAGAGCAATGTTTTCTTTATTTTCTTAATATTACTTATTGAGAATTATTTAAGGGAAGGTGGCAGAGCAGCTATTTGGGAAATTCTGTATCCAGAAGACCTCCATTCAGTGCTTATTGTCTTAATTTAGTAAATCTAATTTTAATAACCATTTGATATTGGAGTCAGATTAAGCGTAGAGTTAAAGTAAAATTGAGACTAAATTCTAAAAATTAGGTGAACTTCACAGGAGCGCTGAAAAGACACGCATTATACCTTCACCCAGACCACTGGATTCTGCCGTTGGGACGACAGGTGGCTCTTTACAATTGGTTGATTAATCTTAATGTAATTAATTTATGAAAATGCAAATGCATAAAAATGATCAGAATGTTTTATAGCAGTTGTCCATCACAGCAAGGCTCAATTTTACGACCTTTCACTTTACATTTCTCATTTCTCTTTAAATTATTTTGATGTACTGGAAATTAAATTACCTTTTTTTCTTTGATTTCAGAGCTGATGGAAGTGAAGGAGGAGAGTGAAGAACTGAGTGAAGTGGAGGAGAAACATCATGACAAACCTGGAGAAAAACCTTTGAGTCGCTCAATGACTGAAAAGACATTTTTAAAAAAAAGAAGAGCCAATAAATCTTTCACTTGCACTCAGTGTGAAAAGAGTTTCACAACCAAACAAAGTCTTGATGTTCACATGAGAGTTCATACTGGAGAGAAGCCGTTCACATGTGATCAGTGTGAGAAGAGCTTCACATACAAAGAAAGTCTTAAGATTCACATGAGAGTTCACACTGGAGAGAAGCCATTCACATGTGATCAATGTGGGAAGAGTTTATCAACCAAACACAGTCTTGATGTTCACATGAGAGTTCACACAGGAGAGAAGCCGTTCACATGTGATCAATGTGGGAAGAGTTTCTCAGTAAAACAATATCTTGAGCATCACATGAGAGTTCACACCGGAGAGAAGCCACACACATGTGATCAATGTGGGAATAGCTTCAGTGAATCTACAAACCTTAAAGAACACATGATGATCCACACTGGAGAGAGACCGTTCACATGTGATCAATGTGGGAAGAGCTTCATACGAAAAGTACATCTAAAGGATCACATGAGAGTTCACACTGGAGAGAAGCCGCACACATGTGATCAATGTGGCAAAACATTTGTTGGGTCATCAAAGCTGAAGAGACACCTGACAGTTCATACAAAGGAGAAGCCATATTCATGTTATTTATGTGGAAAGAGTTTTTCATGGCTGCAAAATTTACATAAACATCAGAAAACACACACTGGTGTGAGAGAGTACATGTGCTTTGAGTGTGAGAAGATGTTTAATACAGCTGAACATTTAAAACAGCACCAGAGAATTCACACTGGAGAAAAACCTTACAAGTGTTCACACTGTGACAAGAGATTCAGTCAGTTAGGAACACTGAAAAAACACAAGATGATTCACAGCAGAGAGAAGCCGCACACATGTGATCAATGTGGAAAGAGTTTCTCTATTAAAAGTGACCTGAAGATACACATGAAGATCCATGCAGAGGAGAAACCACATCACCACAGTCTGAAATGAAGTAGTTCATCTTGATGTGCTGAACAAGAAAATCTCTTCTGTGTAAGTTAGCCACAGCCAAATCTGTCCTCTCTAGCTTTAGTTGGCCCCATGGGAGACATTTGACTGTTGAGGTGTGTGTGTTGGGGGCAACTGGTGATGAAGAAAAATGCCATGTGGCAATATTGAAAATATTTCCATTTTAAACCATGAAGGCGAGCTAGTTGATATAACACAATCAATGTGCAAACTTTGCGTGAGAGTTATGCGGGTGAAGAAGTCTCAAACTCCAGTCAATTATTCACTACAGAAACTGAAAGTAAAAACTGACTGAGCTTTTGGCATCTGTCACTGCATTAACGGCTCATATTCTCTTAGAGATGAATATAATTTATTTTCTTAATATTTCTCTTGTGTCCGATAGTGAGAGAAAAAAAAATTGTATCTTTCGTGAATCAAGAAGTATTTTGTGTTAAACAAGTTGTCTTTTAATCCTTTCGCACGTAAGTTTAAAATATTCCGGCTGAGCCCCCAGCATGTGTTTTTTAAGGTGACCATTACTTAGAGCGTATCACTTTATTGTTTCCATGGTGACACATCATTGCTTGTCACGTATTACACCGCAGCACTGTATGACTGATGATCTGCTTTTATTTAGTTTTTCCTTTTTTATTCAAAATATTCACAAATTTGTTAACTATAGCATGAAATATCTGATATTCTGATTGTCAAATGGATGTGTTTTGCTTTATAATGATCGCGTTAGTTGAGCTGCATGCGCAATGGGCGCTGCCATGTTAGTTTGTGCCACACAGAGAATCGGATCTGTTAGATTTACAACCCGTGAATTTATCCACTTCTCCCAAAATACATGAAAGTAAGTGAGTCGTGAACTGGGGAAGAATAGAGTAAGCTTTTAAGTTACTTTCACAATGTGTATCTGATATGAATAAAATGTGCGGTCTAATTATTATGGAAAGTGTTGTTATTTCCACTTCTATAGACATCAATGTGTATTTTACAAACTCTAAATGTATTGTTTTGTTAGTACTCATGTGTATTTAAATGTCTGAAACCTAAAAAAAATCATTATTTGGTTGTAAACACTGCATAAATGTGATAAATGAAAAGTGCTCCGGGCGTCCGTCTCTGGTTTAGCGCCAGCCAAAGCGCGCAAGCATATTTGAATTTGGCAGTTGATCACGTGATGCACTGAACGTTCTAATCACACCGGTGTGATCGTACGCTCCTAGGACCAGCCAAGACTGATCACACCGGTGTGATCGTACGCGTCAAAGGGTTAAATGAGGAGTATGCCATCTAACTAATCTTTTATTATCCTCGCTGTGCATTGGTTATGTGGCGATGCGCTATGATATTGCGGGGCAAATGAATTGCAATATTAATTTAATAATAAAAGTAGCATTCAAAACAATTACCTGTTTTAACGATTACCCGGCATCAAAACGATTACCTGTTTTATCCAAATCCACATGCATGGACTGTTCAATATTCAGTACTGCAATGTCCGAGTCTCTCCTGTCTCATGATGTTTCTCATGTGTACGGTGTTCATATTAGGACTTCCTCACACCTCAGTCATACAACGAAAAGGAGTCATGCCTCAGACTAAAGGGCATCAGTCATTGGACAAAACGGCATCGCGCCTCAGACTGAAAGGCTTCAGGTCTCAGGAAAAATGGCGTCAGGTGTCAGGTCTCGTACAATTAGGCATCGAACTAAACAGCCTCAGACCAAAAGGCATCAGACAAAACGGCCTCAGACTAAAAGGCCTCAGACTAAAAGGCATCAAACTCAAAGGCATCAGACGAAACGGACTTAGAAAGAAGCGAATTGCCACACCTCAATGTGATGTCACGTGCACGCAGTGTTCTGTTAAATGTTACACTAAGTTGTATAAAACATATCCCACTGAGATTATTTTGTAAATTTGTGTTATTCACTAGTTTTATTTGCATTTAGGCTATAAAAAGTTAGCAAAATAACACATTGCAACTACCTTGCATTAGCCCAGTTCTGTCAACACTGTCAATTACATACAAAGCACTAAACGGTTTAGCTCCCCAGTACCAGAGCGAGCACTTAAAGCATTATAGTCCTTCACGTTTATTGCGATCTCAGAATTCAGGCAACCTAGAATATCAAAATCAACCGCAGACGGTAGATCATTCTCCTATTTGGCACCTAAACTCTGGAACAATCTTCCTAGCATTGTTCGGGAAGCAGACACACTCTGTCAGTTTAAATCTAGACTAAAAACGCATCTCTTTAACCTGGCATACACATAAAACATTATCAATTTATATTTTAAAATCCATTAATGGATTATTAGGCTGCATAAATTAGGTCAGCCGGAACCAGGAACACTTCCTATAACACCTGATGTACTCGTTACATCAGAAGAAAAATGGCATCTACGCTAATATTAGTCTCTCTGTTTATTCTGAGATTTACTGTTGTCAACCGGATCTGGCCCGTATCCAGGTGAGATCGAGGACCTGCGCCTTGACATGTACCACAACGCAGCCCTGAAGGATCAGCAAAGATTGAGTCAACTAGATCATCAATTGCGAAGGCCTTGTAGCATATGTACAAATATTAGATTGGGCAATAAAATCTGGAATCTTCAGAATGCTGTTAACCTGCTGAACTGTGTTGTAAATCTCTCACCAGCTCTGGCCGGGCTGCGAAAGACGAGCACCTTTGGCACGTTCATGGACCCTCTGAGGTAAAACAGAGGGACCCACTTCCTAGCTCTTGGGACATCAAATGTCCCCTCATGTGGATTAAGTGCCAGATCACATTCCAACATACACCACACACATACAGACACACACAGACACACAAACATGCATTGAAGACTGTATGTGTAAAATATAATTATGCCTAAATGTAACCGCCGTCGTATGTCAAATTGCATATAGTTATTCCCACTGTATAAGCTTAGCTTGGATTGTATTTGTGCTAGTGTAATTTCTAATGATACTATTGTCTGTAAACCATAACTTCTTTTGTATGCTTTTCTGATCTGTCGAGTTTGGTCTTGTTTTAAAGCTCTTGCTACCTCTCATTCACTGAGATATGTCACATAATTACAAAATGTACTGTTCTATTTGTTAATGGTACTATGAAGGAAAATGCACCCTGATCTAACATATCATAAATTATGCAAATCAAGCCACAAGACAAGACAAAGGAAAATTTGCCCGCCAACTTTGCACCTATGTCATTGGCTATTCCACCTCAAGGAGGTGTGTAGGCTTGTCTGTCATAAAAGAGGAGCACCAGGATTTTCCTGTGTGTTCTCCCGATTGCCCTGAATCATCCCTCGCCCACGCCCACGTGGCTTCTTCCGAAAGCGGAAGAAGCCACGGAAGAAGCCAATGAACTGCAGCAGCACTGAACCGAAACTCATCACGCAAAACTGATGCAAGTACAGTTTCTGAATCTTAGATAATGAAACTGATTTCTGTGCTGGCTCTCAAGGTCTCTTAGCAAAGAACTGTTAGTAAGTTTGCCACCTCTCTTCTCTCTTTCCCTTTCTTTACTTTCACTTCTGTATATATGTATCTGCCCTGTGTATAGCCGTATAACCTCTGTAGTAGTAGTTTTCATATATTAAACACATTGTATCCATGCTCGATTGTTCTTTTGCTCATTCAACAAAAACCAGGTCACTTTAACGTTTCAATCCTTTCCAGATGGCAACAGTTCAAAGAAAGAGTGTGCTGGATGTGAGGGGTCCAGAGTGATCTTCTGCCCTTTTTCTCACTCTGGATAAGTACAGTTCTTGGAGAGTGGGGAGGGTTGTGCCAATGATTCGCTCAGCAGACCGGACTACCCTCTGTAGTCTTCTGAGGTCAGATTTGGTAGCTGAGCTGAACCAGACAGAAATTGAAGTCCAAAGGATGGATTCGATGATGGCAGAGTAGAACTGTTTCAGCAGCTCCTGTGGCAGGTTGAACTTCCTCAGCTGGCGAAGGAAGTACAACCTCTGCTGGGCCTTTTTTACAATGGACTCGATGTGGTTGTCCCACTTCAGTGGCATAATGCAGTCCCATATTGACTGCATCATCCACAGACCTGTTTGCTCGGTAAGCAAACTGCAGGGGGTCCAGTAAGGGTCCAGTGATGTCCTGCAGATAAGCCAGAACCAGTCTTTCAAATGACTTCATGGCCACAGACGTTAGAGCCACAGGTCTGTAGTCATTTAGTCCAGTAATTTTGGGTTTCTTTGCAACGGGGATGATGGTGGAGCGTTTGACGCATGAGGGGACTTCGCACAGCTCCAGTGATCTGTTGAAGATCTGTGTGAAGATGGGGGCCAGCTGGTCAGCGCAGGTTTTCAGACAGGCTGGTGAAACGCTGTCTGGGCCTGGTGCCTTTCTTCTCTTGTTCTTTCTGAAGACCTGGCGCACGTCATCTTCACTGAACTGAATTGCAGGTGTGGGGGAGAGGGGGGTTGTTGGAGGTGTGAATGGTGATTTTTCAAACCTGCAATAAAACCCATTCAGATCGTCTGCCAGTTGTTGATTCGCCACAGAGCTGGGGGATGGTGTCTTGTAGTTAGTGATAACTTTCAGACCTTTCCACACTGAAGCTGTGTCATTAGAAGAGAACTGATTCCGAAGTTTATCAGAATAATTCCTCTTTGCCACTCTGATCTCCTTTTCCAGTGTGTATTTGGCCTGTTTGTACAAGACTCTGTTCCCTTTTCTGCGAGCATCTTCTTTGGCCTGACGGAGCTGGCTGAGTTTTGCAGTGAACCAGGGTTTGTCGTTATTGTAAGTTAAATGAGTCTTTGTAGGAATGCACAAATCCTCACAGAAACTGATATATGAAGTTACAGTCTCTGTGAGCTCGTCCAGATCGGTGGCAGCAGCTTCAAAAACACTCCAATCAGTCCATTCGAAACAGGCTTGTAAAGCCCACTCTGTTTCGGTGGTCCATCTCTTTACAGTCTTTGCTACAGGTTTAGCTGATTTCAGTTTCTGCCTGTAGGTCGGTATGAGATGAACTAAATAATGAATGCATAACATCAGTTTAAATGCATATACACACAGTGATGTGTGAATGTGTGAATACTGCTTTGCAATTTACCTTATATACAGACCAGAACAAAAGGGTTGTAAATATTTACTATACCAGCACCTGTTTTGGGGGGAGAGAAGTGGGTTTTCACAAAAGGCACCACCCAAAAGAGAACAGAGTTTTCAATCGTCTTCATAATACCAGTGACTGCTGTGAAATTGAGACCAGTTTACCAATCGCACTGAGACAAATTAAATGATACCAAACATGAAAAGGGAAAAACAATAGATACACAAGTTACATTATATGTTTTGAATAACTTTCAGTGACTTGAGCCAGAGGAAGGGGAGGTGTGTGTGTGTGTGTGTGGTGGGGGAGGCGTTGTCCTTTTGGGGTTAGGGCAAGGCGTTGTCCATTGCTACTTCTTTGAGATCTTCTTTCCAGATTAAATTTTTATTACTTTACTGCAGGACGCTTTATCACAGTTTTTGTTTAGCAGGAAAATCAAGCCTTACACGATCCTATCGGACTTATGATAGCTTGCGATCCTATCGGACTTACGATAGCTACCTGAATCGTAACAAAGCACTGTTTGCCAGAGGAGAACTGCCCCCCTGACTATGCCTGGTTTCTCCCAAGGTTTTTTTTCTCCATTTTAACACCTATTTGCCACCTGTTTGCCACCTGATGTCACCTGTTGGAGTTTGGGTTCCTTGCCACTGTGGCCTTTGGCTTGCTTAGTTGGGGACACTTGACATTTGATATTCAACAGTGCTTTGATCTGCCTGCATTGACACCATTTTCTTTAAGAGCTGCTGTGCAGCTAAAATTATATACCAATTTTCATTGTAAAGCTGCTTTGACACAATCTGCATTGTAAAAAGCGCTATATAAATAAGCATCCAAAGCCCTAACTGGGCAAAGCAGATTACGTTTCTCCTGATCCGAATTTACAAAAGGAGGAGGACAGAAAGCCTGAAGTACTATGGGACTTGGGACGTTGGTGGGGACCTTTGGCACATAGCCAGGTCTAGTGTGTAGGAAAGCCTTCACCATACCAGGCGCAAATTCCAGACATGAAGGAGCAACTGACAGTGCTTGTGAATCTCCTATTCTTTTAAGAGATGAGATTGCCAAAAGAAATATCGTTTTTAGAGTAAGGAACTTCTCTGATACCTCTTCTAGTGGTTCGAAGGGAGCCTCAGCTAACCCCTCTAACACTATAGCCAAGTCCCAAGTTGGAGTTCTTGTACGCACTACAGGCCTCAACCTCCGCGTGTCACAAAGGAAGCGTATGACAAGGGGGTCTCGACTCACCGAGGAATCCCCTATAGGAACATGATAAGCAGAAATGGCTGCTATATAAACCTTCAAAGTTGAAGGAGATAAACCTTCCGAGAATTTCTCTTGGAGGAACTGAAGCACAAGGCTGATAGATGACTGGACAGGGTCCACATTATGTTGACTACACCATATAGAAAACAATTTCCATTTATAAGTATACAGCTTCCTTGTGGAGGGAGCTCTGGAATGAAGAATGGACTCCACAACCTCGGTTGGGAGACCGGAATCTATGAGCCTTGCCCCTTCAGAGGCCAGGCCCACAGCTTCCATAATTCCGGGCGGGGATGGAGTATCGTGCCGCCCGCTTGGGACAGGAGATACTGCCTGAGAGGAAGCTCCATCAGAGAGCCATCTAATAGAGATATTAGGTTCGAAAACCATATCCTCGTTGGCCAGGGGTGTTGGATGTGAGAGGGAGTACCACAGTGGACACTGGGTTGTCTCTCCCGAAGCAAATAGGTCTACTTCCGCTTGACCGAAATTTTTCCAAATGAGCTCCACCACCTCGGTGTGGAGTCTCCATTCCCCGGGCCTCAGCCTCTGCCTCGACAGGGTGTCTGCTCCCACATTTAGATGTCCAGGAATATATGCTGCTTTCAGTGAGAGGAGCTTCCCTGGGCCCACAGGAGGATCCGACGGGCCAAGTTGCAAAGTCAGCGAGACCGCAGATCCCCCTGATGGTTTATATATGAGACCACCGTCGTGTTGTCTGTGCGGACCAACATGTGATGGTCCCTCAGGTCTGGGAGGAAGTGTTTCAATGAAAGAAATACCGCCATCATCTCCAGCCGATTTATGTGCCAGGAGAGCTGATGGTCCTCCCATAGACCCTGAGCTGAGCGACCACTCATGATCAAAAGCCACACTGGCTTTTTGCTGCGCTCTGTGCACTGAGGAGCCGGCTATCGGCCGAGACTGCTCCCGCTCAGCAGCCTCGGGGGGGATGAATGCGGCAGGGAAGGAATCTCTGGAAGGCCGCTGATTGTTTACATGTCTCCTGGAACCTATCAACGACAGTTGACACTGCGTCACCGAATAGGCCCACAGGAGACAGCGGCACATCCAAGAGAATATTTTTGTCTTTTTCCTTAATATCAGAAAAATTGAGCCACAGGTGCCTCTCCTCTCCGGAGAGCTAGATCTGTCGCTTTCCTGAGCTCCTGTATTGACTCAAATGACGCTTCCCCGCTTTCATTGATTTCCCCCAGCAGGTCAGCCTGATAAGCTTGCAAGATTGACATTATATGAAGACAAGCTGCAGCCTGACCTGCTGCCGAATAAGCTTTGCCCACTAAACTCGATGTTGTCTTTAGAGATTTAGTGGGCAACGTCGGGGTCTTGAGGGATGATGCAGACTCGGGCGAGAGATAGCTCGCAAGCATCTCTTCAACCCGAGGCATCGCCCCGTAGCCATGGTGTTTCAGCCCCATGATGTTACTGTATGTTGACGTTTGGGGGCTGAAAACACGGTACTGAACTGGTCTATTCCACGACTTCGACAACTCAGTGTGGAGGTCAGGAAAGAACGGCAGACCCCGACGCTGGGGTAGTGACCGTGCGGGGAGAAAGCTTATCGACTGCCCTAGTCACTACCTCCAGTAGCTCCTCATAATCTGGAGATGAGGATGGTGGTTCCTCATCACCAACCTCGACGCTCACCACATCAACCTCCTCGGAGGAAGATACGTTGAGCGCCAGTGTCTCCCTCCAGGGGGAAGAAACCGCAGCGCGTGCTTCCACCACCAAAGGAGAGACACTGGGTCTGGCAGGTAAGGGAAGAGATAAGGCAGAGCCCGTCTCAACCCCCTCTACCAGTTCCATTTGTGAACCCCACGAATGCAGCCTTCGCTGTGCCTCAGCAGCAGCGGGACCAGATCCGCGGGGAACACCGGCCGCAGCACGCTCCTCGAAGAGTGCCTGCCGCGATCTCAGGACTCTGAGAGTGAGCCGGTCACAGTGAACACAGACAGCTCCCTCGAGAGCTGCCTGTGCATGCTCGGCTCCCAGGCAGATTACACACATCTTGTGTGTGTCCCCACCCGAGATGAATCGAGTGCAGGAAGGCACACACTTCCTAAACTGCCACTTGTCCTGTTTTGTGTCTTTTTCCACCATTATATAAAGTGTTTCTCAGTATATATAAATATATATATATATATATATATATATATATATATATATATATATATATATATGTGCTTGCTGATTCTTGTCCTCAGACAAAGATATCAGAACGTAATAAAGACAGACAACACCAAATAAGACACACAAGATACAGATAGCGCTTGCTGAAGACAACAGAAGCTAGCGTTCTTTGTTCTGGTTATGCTTTATAGTTTCCTGGTCCGTGACGTCACCCGCCTCTGACGTCTCGTCTCATCATTGGTTGGATACAGAAGTGCTTCATGACGCAATCGCGACTTATTAAGTGATGGATGATTTCAAAACACTGCTTCAGAAAGCATCGGATCATAAATGAATCAGTGTATCGAATCACAGTTCGGATTGTGGGTCAAACTGCCAAATGGCTGAAATCACGTGACTTTGGCGCTCCGATCAGCAGATTCGGTAGTTCAGATTTGACAAGTGTGACTCAGGAGAACGGACTCCCTGAGGACACAAGTCCGGTGATTCATGATACAGCAGCGTACTTGATAACATCACTCAGCTCACTCTGGCTACTCCAGTTAAGTACTCTCTGTAAGTATATTTTAGGCAACCATACAATGAAATATGCTATAAAACACCACTCTTTTTCGTTTTCATTTAAAAAAATCTTAAACATATTAATAGCCATGCATGTAGTTTAGGCAACACATTCATCAATTATCTTCACTGCATGTACAATTATAACCAAACAAACTATAAAACACAGCTCTTCCTCTTTTTCTTTACATTTTTAAAAAAAATTAAATATGTGTCCAGGTAATATGTGCAAATAGTCTGCAAACATAAAACACAACACTGTTTCTTTATGTTAGTTTTAATGATCATTAATAACCATTAGAAAAGTATAAGCAAAAGGTATAAGAAGCTGCAATAAGAAATAAAGCAAACAATTCAGTAAAATGTACAAAGTCAACGCTCTAGTAGGCTACAACGGTAAAGCTTACCTACAAATTATAGATTCATGAGACCAAAGATCGCCCATTATATATATACAAAAGATGAAATATATCTCATGTTTAACCACTACAGAGACATCAGAGCCAGTGGCAATCATCAGAAGGACTAGCAGAGGTAAGACTCGATAAAAGGGGCGGATCAAGAACACATCCGAGGATTTGAACTGTACTATGCTAGATGTGAACTTTGAATTGGATCAGAACTTGGGCAGCAACTGATGAATTTCACAAGAACAGACAAGAATGCATATTGAGAAACGGCTAACTATGAATAAATGAATGAATGAAGCATTTATATAGCACTGCACTATGTACTACTGTATGTACACAATCACATCAGGGGTCGCTCCTCATCCACAACCTGGATAATTCAACAGCAGACACAGAGCAACAGCGCCAACTATAGGTGGAGAAGAGAGATTTGGCTGAGTCTCTTCTGAGTCTCTTCTGTGTCTCTTCTCAGCTATGGTGATGTGGTTTCTCCACTGCATGGATCTTCATGTGTATCTTCAGGTGACTTTTAATAGAAAAACTCTTTCCACACTGATCACATGTGTGTGGCTTCTCTCTGCTGTGGATCATCTCATGTTTTTTCAGATGTCCTAACCGACTGAATCTCTTGTCACAGTGTGAACACTTGTAAGGTTTTTCTCCAGTGTGGATCATCTCATGTGTTTTCAGAGATGATGAATCATTGAATCTCCTGTCACAGTGTGAACACATGTAAGGTTTTTCTCCAGTGTGGATCTTCTCATGTCTTTTCAGATTTGATGACTGATTGAATCTCTTGTCACAGTGTGAACACTTGTAAGGTTTTTCTCCAGTGTGAATTCTCTGGTGCAGTTTTAAACAGTTTGCTGTAGTAAAAATCTTCTCACACTCAAAACACACATACTCTCTCACACCAGTGTGTGTGTTCTGATGCGCATGTAAATATTTCAGCAGTGAAAAACTCTTTCCACACACAGAACATGAATGTGGCTTCTCCTTCGTATGAACTCCCAGGTGTCTCTTCAGAGCTGATTCCAGAAGAAATGTTTTGCCGCATTGATGACATGTGAACGGTCTCACTCCGGTGTGGATCATCAGGTGTTCTTTAAGGTGTGGTGATCGCGTGAAGCTCTTCTCACACTGATCACATGTGAACGGTCTCTCTCCAGTATGAATTCTCATGTGAACATCAAGACTGTGTTTTGTTGAGAAACTCTTTCCACACTGAGTGCAGTTTGCAGATTTCTTGGCTCTTCTTTTCTTTAAAAATGTATTTTTAGTCTTTGAGCAACTCAAAGGTTTTTCTCCAGGTTTGTCATGATGTTTCTCCTCCACTTCACTCAGTTCTTCACTCTCCTCCTTCACTTCCATCAGGTCTGATATGAAAGAGAAAAAAAAGATTAATTTAATTTTCAATGAATCAAAATAAAATAAAATAAAAAGGTCATAAAATTGAGACTTGAAGTGATAGACAACTGCTATAAAATATCCCGATCATTTTGATGCGTTTGCATTTTCATAAATTAATTGCATATGTCCCTGAAACTTTAACATTAGTCTTCCAATTGTTCAGACTCACCGGTCATCTCAACAACACAATCCAGAGGTCTGGGTGAAGATATAATGTGTGTATGTCTTTTCAGCGCTCATGTGATGTTCACTTGATTTTATTGAATTTAGTTTCAATTTAATTTAGCTCTACACTTAATCTGACTTCAATTTCAAATTCAATTTATTTAATTTAATTTCAATTCAAATTATTGAATGTAGATTTACTGAATTAAGACAATCAGCACTGAATGGAAGTCTTCTGGACACAGAATTTCCCAAATGGCTGCTCTGCTACCTTCCCTTAAATTAACATCCTTCGTTTAGCAGCTCTTAAGTGGTGCTTTGTGGACAAATTTGGGCATGAAGGTCTCAGGTGTACTCCTATTTTTTTTTTTTTTTTTTTTTTTTTTTTTTAAATAAATGTCAAATCACTATTTTCAATAAAATCAATTTATGCACTTTTTTGTGATTTTTTTTTGTATTCATTTATCTTTAAAAGTACCATATTTTATGTAAAATAAGCTTATTGTTGTTATATTTAATATTTATTTTACTTTAGAACATATGATGGTATAAAAATATCAAAAATATCAATGACCATGATATAAGGAAAAGACAAAGTAGGAAACCGAGAAATTATTTATTTATAAAAAAAAAAAAAAAAAAAATCAATAGTAGTGAGAACTATTAAATATATTTGATCAATGACAAAAATATCTAATGTGATATTAACAGCATTATTTTGACATCAACTTTTAGACTGATATTTAATTTATTTTCCTAAAACTGTGTAATTATTAAGGGCCGGTCACACTAGACTTCTCCTTCCACTGACTTCCATTCATACACATGTGAATGTGGGACACCAGAAACACAAGATCAAGTGAAGTTTGCAGTAAAGTCGAGTAGATTGTATATTTTTACTTTTTGGAATGAGTATTATTTGTTATATATGTTTTTAAAAGAGATTCAGATGTGTTATTATCAGTGTCCTACATGATTCACTCAACCCTGTTACTTCTGACATGATTTTCTTCCCTTCAGAAACACCCAGGAAGTGACATCATCTGGGCTCTCTCTACAGCATGATGGGACAAGAAAATAATCTCAATCCATTGTCTCAGTTTTTACACAAATGAATGACTGCATTCATCAACCCTGTTACCAAAGTTACTGTAAGAAGAGATTTTGCTCGAGTTACACTTACAACCCTGTCAGCCATTCTGGAAAGTTCATTTACTTCAAACATTTTGTTGTTTACAGTTTATTCCTAAAAATAACAATGTTGTAAACTATATTGAAATTCTGGAAACACTCCTGCAAACTGTGAAGCAGATATTGAAATAATGTAAAAATAATATTTAGTTTCATCTGATGTTGACAATCATTATGAAAGTTTCTCAAACTTCTCTTTTCTGAGTTCTTGTGAGAAAAAAAAAAATCATATTTTCCAACTGTTTCTCTAAATGTGCAGAAGTGCTTGATTCTTTCTATCATGAATGTTGTTCAGCATCATGAATGAATGAAGAATAAACACCAACCTCTTTGTTCTTCAGTATCTTCAGTGTGTTTCATTCTGCAGGGTTCTGGATCACTCATGTTCTCACTGTCCTCTTTAATAAACTCAGTCTTTGCAGATTTCAGCTCTTCCTGATGCTCTGATGCTCGTCTGATGGGAATATTCCAACATTTATTGGGGAACTGCTGTGGGAGGAGCTTCACTGATGATGTGAGTGATGAGGGAGGAGCTTCACTGATGATGTGAGTGATATGGGAGGAGCTTATCAGCCAAAATCAAAAATATCAGTTACTGTGCTTATGTTTTATAGGTTTAAAGTCCAGATATCAAATTTTAGTGTCTGCATCAAATTAAATGTAAAAAATCAATTTAACATAGAAAACCAGTTAAATGCAAGTGTATTTCTATGTTTTAAACCACTTTTGTTTTTAAAAACAAAATGTTTTAATGTTCCATCATCATTTAGTGTAACGGATATATTTAATGTAAAAAGGAAACAACAGTTATTTTTACCTGTACTCAATAAAATATATAAAATAATAATAGAACTACATTTAGTTAAATTTTATATGATTAAAACTCAGTGGTTTAGAATAGTGTATAACTATACACTATATAAAGCATAAATATTTAAAAATACAATTAGAGCTGCACTGGGATCCTTAAATACAGTGTTTGAATGTCAGCAAATGATTTTGTACTAAGTACTGATAAGTTATATATATATATATATATATATATATATATATATATATATATATATATATATATATATATATATTAACACCTTTTTGTATTTCTCTCATAAACTAATTGCATTCAGAATTTATATCAATCTTGTAAAACAACTAATGCTAATTCAGAACATTTTATTTCTAAATTGAACATTATTCTGTTGACAGCAATGAAATGAGCTTTAAGTGTCAATTTACAGCAGATCTGAAGACATCAGCATAATAAATGAGGTGAAAACAGGAACTATTGACATGAAATAAAGAGTGTTTTCAGCAGTTTCTCTGTTAATATTGATGATCCTCAGACTATCAACACTCATTCAACAAGACATTCAGATCATCTCACTTTATTCTGAGTGTTTGCTGTTAGAAACTGAGTATTTGAGTCAGGATATATGAGAAAAGACTATAAAACTGATATATTGAAAGACAATACTGATATTTCTCACAATATGACATTAATGACACAAAAACAAACACTAATGACACTCATCTTCATCAACTACTGCTAAATAACTGGTCTGTTCCTGTAATTCAGAGCACTGTGTACTTTCTGTTTGACTTTAATATAAAAATATCACATGGTTATCACATGCACAATGGCCTGAGAAAAAAACAACTTCTGACAACTTCACAACTTCTTTATTCAAAGTCAATCGAAACTCATGGAACCATCACAAGCCTTTTTTTCACAAATGGCTGAAGAGAACCTGATTAGATATAATGAAATACCTAACTGATGCAATGAGATCAAGGCAGTTCAGCAATGATTATGTCAGAGATCAAATTTAAATAAGGAGCAGTATTTATTAAGTAAAAATGTAAAAATATAGAGACAAACAAATTTATCGAGTAAATAATAGTTTATAATAAAAGATCAAAAGAAGTAAGATATTTGCAGAATGAAAGGAGAGGTAGAAGAGATGAAGCAGCCAGAAGAAAGCAGAAAGAGAAGCAGAGGCAAAAAGTGCAGAGCAAAATAAGTGCAACGACTATACAGTAGTGAAAATAAAAACCTTCATTTAAAAACTGCATGTTGTTTTTACTTTTGTTATCTTTGATTAATATTTAAATTTGTTTAATGATCTGAAACATTAAAGTGTGACAAATATGCAAAAAAATAAAAAATCAGGAAGTGGGCAAGCACATTTTCCACACCACTGTATATACAGCAAACTTACATCCTCTATGTTTTGGTCTAATAAGAAAAGGTCAAACAGACTTACACATTATGAAATTTAACAAGTTTTTTTTCTCGTAATTTAATGAGTTTTTTCTTAACATTTTATCTCGACTTTTTTCTTGAAATTTAACGAGTTTTTTCTCGTAATTTAATGACTTTATTCTCAACATTTTATCTCGACTTTTTTCTCGAAATTTAACGAGTTTTTTTTTTTTTTTCTGGTGGAATATCTGGTGTCCCACATTCACATGTGTATGAATGGAAGTCAGTGGAAGGAAAGTCTAGTGTGACCGGCCCTTAATAATTACACACTTTTAGGAAAATAAATTAAATATCAGTCTAAAAGTTGATGTCAAAATATGACTGTTAATATCACATCAGATATTTTTGTCATTGATCAAATATATTTAATAGTTCTCATTACTATTGATACTATTGATTTTTTTAGAAATAAATAATTTCTTGGTCTCCTACTTTGTCTTTTCCTTATATCATGGTCATATTTGTCTGTAAGCGTATTTTGTAAAGTTTCTCTCAACATAAAAAGCTTTTTAAAACATTCTTAGAGGTTAAGTTCATTACAACAATGGTTTATAGATTTCAGTCTATATGCAGCCATTGAGGACTACAGCCATAGAGTGGATATTGATATTTTTGATATTTTTATAACATCATATGTCATCAAAGTCACCACATTTTTAGGTTTTGGCTGTCTGGTCTTACTGGAATCTATTGAAGATAGTGATATTTAAATTTAATAACCATTTGAAATTGGAGTCAGATTAAGCGTAGAGTTAAAGTAAAATTGAAACTAAATTAAAAAAACAAGTGAACTTGACAGGAGCGCTGAAAAGACACGCATTATACCTTCACCCAGACCTCTGGATTGTGTCGTTGAGATGACCGGTGAGTCTGAACAATTGGAAGATTAATGTTAAAGTTAATCAGGGACATATGCAATTAATTTATGAAAAAACGATCTGGATATTTTATAGCAAGTTCTATTCTATTTTAATGTACTGAAAATTAAATGACTCTTTTTTTCTTTAATTTCAGACCTGATGGAAGTGAAGGAGGAGAGTGAAGAACTGAGTGAAGTGGAGGAGAAACATCATGTCAAATCTGGAGAAAAACCTTTGAGTCGCTCAAAAACTAAAAAGACATTTTTAAAGAAAAGGAGAGCCAAGAAATCTACAACCTGCACTCAGTGTGGAAAGAGTTTCTCAACCAAACAACATCTTGATGTTCACATGAGAGTTCACACTGGAGAGAAGCCGTTCACATGTGATCAATGTGGAAAGAGCTTCACAAACAAACGTAATCTTGATCGTCACATCAGAGTTCATGTTGGAGAAAAGCCGTTCACATGTGACCAATGTGAGAAGAGTTTCACACAAAAAATACATCTTAAGAGACACATGTTGATCCACACTGGAGAGAAGCCATTCAATTGTGTTCAATGTGGAAAGAGCTTCACAAACAAACATCATCTTGAGATTCACATGAGAGTTCATACTGGAGAAAAGCTGTTCACATGTGATCAGTGTGAAAAGAGATTCTCAAGCAAACAAAGTCTTGTTCGTCACATGATAGTTCACACTGGAGAGAAGCCGTTCACATGTGATCAGTGCGGCAAAACATTTATTGGGTCATCAGACCTGAAGAGACACCTGAGAGTTCATACAAAGGAGAAGCCACATTCATGTTCTGTGTGTGGAAAGAGTTTTTCACGGCTGTATAATTTACAAGAACACGAGAAAATTCATACTGGTGTGAGAGAGTATGTGTGCTTTGAGTGTAAGAAGATGTTTACTACAGCAATCTGTTTAAAACAGCACCAGAGAATTCACACTGGAGAAAAACCTTACATGTGTTCACACTGTGACAAGAGATTCAGTCAGTTAGTACATCTGAAAACACACAAGATGATCCACACTGGAGAAAAACCTTTCGAGTGTTCACACTGTGACAAGAGATTCAATACGTCATCATATCTGAAAACACATGAGAGGATCCACACTGGAGAGAAGCCATACACGTGTCATCAATGTGGAAAGAGATTCTCTATTAAAAGTCACCTGAAGATACACATGAAGATCCATACAGTGGAGAAACCACATAAACACAGCTCAGAAGAGACACAGAGAGAAAAATCTCTCTTCTCCACCTATAGTTGGCGCTGTTGCGCTGTGTCTGCTGTTGAATTATCCAGGTTGTGGATGAGGAGCGACCCCTGATGTGATTGTGTACATACAGTAGTACATAGTGCAGTGCTATATAAATGCTTCATTCATTCATTTATTCATAGTTAGCCATTTCTCAATATGCGTTCTTGTCTGTTCTTGTGAAATTCATCAGTTGCTGCCCAAGTTCTGATCTAATTCAAAGTTCACATCTAGCCAAAGAGATTTTCATATCCCTGTATGTGTTTGTGGAATTACACATTTAAGAATCTGTTTAAGATCTGCAGATCCTACATCCTGACCATTTGGCAGGACAAGCTCAAGATACAGCAGTGCCTTTGTCTCTATGATAATGTAAAGGTATGGGTGATACTGTCAGACTGATTGGATTAGCACCTATGCATTTGAATGACACATTTATGTTGATTAGATCATGGCTGGGAAATGTGGGAAATGTAGGTAATGATCTGATTCCTGTACTGCATTTGCATCCTTTGTTTAGATTGTCCACACCTCTACTCTATGTATCCCTCCCCCTTGAATGTATATGAACTACCAAGTCACTGCCTTAGTTAGATTTTCGATGACCACAGCAACGCACAGTGTGTTTCTCAATAAAGAGTAACTTCTGCTTCAAGAGATCCCAAAGTCTCCTGGTCTATGCTTCTGAGATTTCCAACATGTTCTTGATCCGCCCCTTTTATCGAGTCTTACAGTCTTACCTCGGCTAGTACTCTGTACACTCTGTAGTGGTTAAACATGAGATATAATTCATCTTTTGTATATATAACAGGTGATCTTTGGTCATGAATCTATAATTTGTTGAAGTGAAAGTGAAGTTTCATAACTTTATATATTTAGGCTATTTAACTTTGTAGCCTACTGGAGCACTGACTTTGTACGTTTGACAGAATTGTTTTCTTTATTTCTTATTGTAGTTTCTTATACCTTTTGCTTAAACTTTTATAATGGTTATTACTGATCATTAAAACTGACATTTAACAAAAAGAAACAGTGTTTTGTTTTATGTTTGCAGACTATATGCACATATTACCTGAACCACATATGTGTTGTCCTTCCACGGTTGTTACGTTTACGTGTTTGTTGGTAGTTTTGATTTGCCTTTCTTGCCCACATCCGGATTTATCAGTTTTGCCTGGATTTACTTTTATTTAATCAGTTTGTGCTATGAAAAGCATGTAAAATAATGAAAACAATTAAACTATATAGAAAAAGTCCATCACGTGTCATTTTACTTAAACAATTTGAATAAACGAATCTGTGAATAAATTTCTGGGAGAAATGGTTTCTCCCAAGATTTTTTTCTCTCCATTTTAACACCTATTTGTCACCTGTTTGAGTTTGGGTTCCTTGCCACTGTCACCTTTGGCTTGCTTAGTTGGGGACACTTGACATTTGATTTGACATTTGACATTTGATCATTATGAAAGTTTCTCAAACTTCCCTTCACTGAGCTTTTGTTAGAAAAGATCTTTTGTTATCTGCATCAAATTAAATGTACAAAAGTGAATTTAAATAGAAAACCCATTAAATCCAAGTGTCTATTTTAATGTTTCAAATTACTTTTGTGAAAACCAAACGTTTTAATGTTCATCATCATTTAGTGTAACAGATATATTTAATGTACAAATGAAACAACAGTTATTTTGACCTGTACTTAATAAAATATATAAAAGAATGAGAGGTCATACTCAATTTAATTATATTTTAAATGATTAAAAACTTCTTGCTGACAAATAAGTGAAATCTAGTGGTTTGAAGGAAAGTGGCAAAAGAATAATGATTTAAAATGACAATTAAAGAGTATTTTGTCAGAAAATGATTCTTGTTCTAAATACTGACAAGTTGTTTTCTTTCTTTCTTTCTTTCTTTCTTTCTTTCTTTCTTTCAAACTTTTTTAACTATATTAAGCCCTTTTATATTTGACTCTTAAACTAATTGCATTAATCATTTATATCCATCTATTGTAAAGCAACTGATACTAATTCAGAACTTTTTTGTTTCTAATTCTAACTTTATTCTGTTTCTTCATTAAAATAATGACAGATATGTAGAAAAGTAGTAAAGAACTGTAAGAAAAAAAAACTGTTGAAAGCATAAAGACAGAAATAAATGTACATATTTATAGTCATCAAATCCCTTCAGGCTGTTGACAGCAATGAAATGAGCTTTAAGTGTCAATTTACAGCAGATCTGAAGACATCAGCATAATAAATGAGGTGAAAACAGGAACTATTGACATGAAATAAAGAGTGTTTTCAGCAGTTTCTCTGTTAATATTGATGATCCTCAGACTATCAACACTCATTCAACAAGACATTTAGATCATCTCACTTTATTCTGAGTGTTTGCTGTTAGAAACTGATTATTTGAGTCAGGATATATGAGAAAAGACTATAAAACTGCTCTATTGAAAGACAATACTGATATTTCTCACAATATGACATTAATAACACAAAAACAAACATGAGGACACTCGCCATCATCAGCCACTAAAGATAAATAACTACAGCAATACGATAGATATGAATTGAAAGTTTGATTTTCTAATAAGTACATTGATTGCAGTAGTGAAATTAGATCAGAAGAGCAATAATCATAAAACCTTTAAAAATAAAGTAGAGTTGTTGTCATAATACAGAATCATCCCGTATTTAAGATATCAAAGCAGTGTTCAGTATTAAACTCATACGGATCACAGTTTGTCCAGTAAAGACTACATGTAGATTAGAGAGGAAGAATTAAAGTGTGAACTCAATGTAAATGAAATACACTAAAATGAGTTTTCAGAAATATAAACCAGAATGAGAGTGTGAGGAGTGAAAGGATTAAGTGTAGATTATAGAGATTTTTAAGATGATTTAAGTTTTATCTTCTTTATATTGTAACCAATGAAATGAGTGTTTTATTGTTATGACCGCCTCCTGTGAGACTTTCCTTAAACTGAGGCTCAAAACAGAAGCACAGGAGAGTTTCTCCATCATTCCTGAAGATCTTCAGCCTGCGGCGGTGAGAACTTTATGATTGAGGCAGATCTGACTATCCTGACCCTACCTGAATAATCACAGGGTTAAAGCTGAATGATAAAAACACACCGACTGACAATATATATGACATTTGAATATGTTTTGTAATATTTATGTAGTATTATCTGGAGATTAATATGAGCTTTGTTCATCATCACACATTTAAACTCTAGTATCTCCTGCTTTCACACTCCATCACTGTGAGAAAAGAAGAAACTAAAGTTAAATTAACACACATTTCATTTGAACAGACCACACAATTCTCTTCTTTTAAATTACATCATTATAAATAAAACATATACTTATATATAACACACTGTGTAATAACATCATACTAAAATTAAAATCAAAACATTTATAATAGTTTTAGATTAATGAGCATATAAATAAAAGTCTGAGACGGGGAGAGTTTTGAGTTTCTGCACAAAAAAATTGTTACATGTTAAAGATCTAATTACTTTATTACAATCAATGTTGTTATAAAATCAAATCATGTTTCATAGTTATAGTTAATTCAGAGTTATTTAGCAGTAGATGTTGAAGATGAGTGTCGTGTTTGTTTTTGTGTTATTAATGTCATATTTTGAGAAATATCAGTATTGTCTTTCAATAGAGCAGTTTTATAGTCTTTTCTCATATATCCTGACTCAAATAATCAGTTTCTAACAGCAAACACTCAGAATAATGTGAGATGATCTGAATGTCTTGTTGAATGAGTGTTGATAGTCTGAGGATCATCAATATTAACAGAGAAACTGCTGAAAACACTCTTTATTTCATATCAATAGTTCCTGTTTTCACCTCATTTATTATGCTGATGTCTTCAGATCTGCTGTAAATTGACACTTAAAGCTCATTTCATTGCTATCAACAGACTGAGAGGATTTGTTGACTACAAATAAGTGTGTTTATTTCTATTTTTCTTACAGTTATTTATTACTTTTCTAGATATCTGCCATTATTTTAATGAAGAAACAGAATAAAGTTAGAATTAGAAACAAAAAAGTTCTGAATTAGCATCAGTTGCTTTACAATAGATGGATATAAATGATTAATGCAATTAGTTTGAGGGTCAAATATAAAAGGGGTTAATATAGTGAAAGAAAGAAAGAAAGAAAGAAAGAAAGAAAACATTTTATCAGGTATTTTTACAACAATAATTATTTTCTGACATTCAAACACTGTATTTAAGGATCACAGTGAAGCCCTATAAGCTTTTATATGGAGTTATATGGAGGGTCCATCACAAGGGTCCAGAACATGGATTCTGTGTTCAATCTGTTTTTTACAGATTTACAGTTTCATACAGATTATGATTGATCTCATTGTCAGCATGACCAACCTCCATGGGCGCAGCACCTTGAGAAACTGCACTTTGGAAACTGCACAGTTATTGCACTTTGGTTTCATAATAAATTATGTTCATAAATCTGATGCAGACTAGATTTTTTACAGAAAAAAATGGAAAAGTGTATCACTGAAGGATTTTAAGGTTTTAAACTGGCTTTACCATCAAGAAAAGACAAGCATTTCACACATAGGCCGTCCGTACTTCTCACCATCAAAAGGCAGCAGGTGCATAAATACACTTACTTTGTTTTTGTTTACTCCATGTAATTCTGAGAGCTGAGGTGCATATTTTGATTTTTTCAGACGCATCAAGGTAAGTGCGCAAAGGTCTTACTCTCTCTCTCTCACACACACACACACACACACACTATAATATACCGTTACACTCCATATAACTCCATATAAAAGCCAGAAACTAAGCTTTTTTTTGCACAAGCCTATCTAAAGGGTTAATGGTGCCACCTGGTGATCAACTGTAAAAATGAGAAATTTTACCTCTTCCCAACAGGGAAAACCACCATCAATCAAGAATGCATGATTATATGGTGTCATGGCTTTGCAATCAAAAAATGTCGTTATAATGGAAGTCAATGGGGCAAAAACAGCCACGAACAGTAAATGAGGGAGAAAAAATTAAAATCTGGTGCTGCACAAAAACTAACAATGCATCAAAACCAATGTTGTTACTAATCTTTCACATGTCCAAGACTGTGATAAAAGGTGAAAAAAAAAATCCAGTCCACAATCACTTTTTATATTGAAAATAAGTAATTTTGTGTGTTTTTTTCCCCAAATCAGTGACATCATTTCATAAACTTGGCAATAAAAGAGTAAAAATCCTGGATTTTTTTTCAAACATTTAGTAGTTTTGATCAGGACTGAGGTTGATTAACACATTTATGCAAAAAAATTAAAAAAAAAATATTTATCTGATACATTTTTACAGCAGTTTAATTTAGTGGATGTTTTCATCCACGAACATAACGAAAGGGTAGTAAATTTGCCCACAGTGTATTTTTGAGGTTTTGAAAATTTTCAAAGCATTTTCCCAAAATATGTATCAAAATAAGATTTGTCACCAAAAATCATTCCATTTGCTGAAACACAGAGAAAGTTGTGGCCAAATTAAGACTCAAAAACACCCCATAGTGGATGAAAACATCCCCAACAACACATAAGGGTTAAAACAGTCTTAGAGGTTAAGTTCATTACGACAATGGTTTATAGATTTCAGTCTATATGCAGCCATTGAGGACTACAGCCATAGAGTGGATATTGATATTTTTTATATTTTTTATAACATCATATGTCACCAAAGTCACCACATTTTTAGGTTTTGGCTGTCTGGTCTTACTGGAATCTAGCAAGTTTTAGCAAGTTTTATTTTATTTTGATGTACTGAAAATTAAATGACTCTTTTTTTCTTTAATTTCAGAGCTGATGGAAGTGAAGAAGGAGAGTGAAGAACTGAGTGAAGTGGAGGAGAAACATCATGACAAACCTGGAGAAAAACCTTTGAGTCGCTCAAAGACTGAAAATAAATTTTTAAAGAAAAGAAGTGCCGAGAAATCTACAACCTGCACTCAGTGTGGAAAGAGTTTCACAACTAAATATAGTGTTGATCGTCACATGAGAGTTCATTCTGGAGAGAAGCCGTTCACATGTGATCAATGTGGAAAGAGCTTCGCAAACAAACGTAATCTTGATCGTCACATGACAGTTCATACAGGAGAGAAGCCGTTCACATGTGACCAGTGTGAGAAGAGTTTCACACAAAAAATACATCTTAAGAGACACATGTTGATCCACACTGGAGAGAAGCCATTCAATTGTGTTCAATGTGGAAAGAGTTTCACAAACAAACATCATCTTGAGATTCACATGAGAGTTCATACTGGAGATAAGCTGTTCACATGTGATCAATGTGAAAAGAGATTCTCAAGAAAACAAAGTCTTGTTCGTCACATGATAGTTCACACCGGAGAGAAGCCGTTCACATGTGATCAGTGCGGCAAAACATTTATTGGGTCATCAGACCTGAAGAGACACCTGAGAGTTCATACAAAGGAGAAGCCACATTCATGTTCTGTGTGTGGAAAGAGTTTTTCACAGCTGCAATATTTACATGCACATCAGAAAGTTCACAATGCTGTAAAGGATCTTGTGTGCTTTGAGTGTGAGAAGATGTTTACTACAGCAAACTGTTTAAAACTGCACCAGAGAATTCACACTGGAGAAAAACCTTACAAGTGTTCACACTGTGACAAGAGATTCAGTCATAGGACATCTGAAAACACATCATGATCACACTAGAAAAACCTCAAGTGTTCAACTGTGAAAGAGATTCAATACGTCATCATATCTGAAAACACATGATGATCCACACTGGAGAGAAGCCGCACACGTGTGATCAGTGTGGAAAGAGTTTCTCTATTAAAAGTCACCTGAAGATACACATGAAGATCCATACAGTGGAGAAACCACATCAACACAGCTCAGAAGAGACACAGAGAGAAAAATCTCTCTTCTCCACCTATAGTTGGCGCTGTTGCGCTGTGTCTGCTGTTGAATTATCCAGGTTGTGGATGAGGAGCGACCCCTGATGTGATTGTGTACATACAGTAGTACATAGTTCAGTGCTATATAAATGCTTCATTCATTCATTTATTCATAGTTAGCCATTTCTCAATATGCGTTCTTGTCTGTTCTTGTGAAATTCATCAGTTGCTGCCCAAGTTCTGATCTAATTCAAAGTTCACATCTAGCCAAAGAGATTTTCATATCCCTGTATGTGTTTGTGGAATTACAAATTTAAGAATCTGTTTAAGATCTGCGGATCCTACATCCTGACCATTTGGCAGGACAAGCTCAAGATACAGCAGTGCCTTTGTCTCTATGATAATGTAAAGGTATGGGTGATACTGTCAGACTGATTGGATTAGCACCTATGCATTTGAATGACACATTTATGTTGATTAGATCATGGCTGGGAAATGTGGGAAATGTAGGTAATGATCTGATTCCTGTACTGCATTTGCATCCTTTGTTTAGATTGTCCACACCTCTACTCTATGTATCCCTCCCCCTTGAATGTATATGAACTACCAAGTCACTGCCTTAGTTAGATTTTCGATGACCACAGCAACGCACAGTGTGTTTCTCAATAAAGAGTAACTTCTGCTTCAAGAGATCCCAAAGTCTCCTGGTCTATGCTTCTGAGATTTCCAACATGTTCTTGATCCGCCCCTTTTATCGAGTCTTACAGTCTTACCTCGGCTAGTACTCTGTACACTCTGTAGTGGTTAAACATGAGATATAATTCATCTTTTGTATATATAACAGGTGATCTTTGGTCATGAATCTATAATTTGTTGAAGTGAAAGTGAAGTTTCATTACTTTATATATTTAGGCTATTTAACTTTGTAGCCTACTGGAGCACTGACTTTGTACGTTTGACAGAATTGTTTGCTTTATTTCTTGTTGTAGCTTCTTATACCTTTTGCTTAAACTTTTATAATGGTTATTACTGATCATTAAAACTGACATTTAACAAAAAGAAACAGTGTTTTGTTTTATGTTTGCAGACTATATGCACATATTACCTGAACCACATATGTGTTGTCCTTCCACGGTTGTTACGTTTACGTGTTTGTTGGTAGTTTTGATTTGCCTTTCTTGCCCACATCCGGATTTATCAGTTTTGCCTGGATTTACTTTTATTTAATCAGTTTGTGCTATGAAAAGCATGTAAAATAATGAAAACAATTAAACTATATAGAAAAAGTCCATCACGTGTCATTTTACTTAAACAATTTGAATAAACGAATCTGTGAATAAATTTCTGGGAGAAATGGTTTCTCCCAAGATTTTTTTCTCTCCATTTTAACACCTATTTGTCACCTGTTTGAGTTTGGGTTCCTTGCCACTGTCACCTTTGGCTTGCTTAGTTGGGGACACTTGACATTTGATTTGACATTTGACATTTGATCATTATGAAAGTTTCTCAAACTTCCCTTCACTGAGCTTTTGTTAGAAAAGATCTTTTGTTATCTGCATCAAATTAAATGTACAAAAGTGAATTTAAATAGAAAACCCATTAAATCCAAGTGTCTATTTTAATGTTTCAAATTACTTTTGTGAAAACCAAACGTTTTAATGTTCATCATCATTTAGTGTAACAGATATATTTAATGTACAAATGAAACAACAGTTATTTTGACCTGTACTTAATAAAATATATAAAAGAATGAGAGGTCATACTCAATTTAATTATATTTTAAATGATTAAAAACTTCTTGCTGACAAATAAGTGAAATCTAGTGGTTTGAAGGAAAGTGGCAAAAGAATAATGATTTAAAATGACAATTAAAGAGTATTTTGTCAGAAAATGATTCTTGTTCTAAATACTGACAAGTTGTTTTCTTTCTTTCTTTCTTTCAAACTTTTTTAACTATATTAAGCCCTTTTATATTTGACTCTTAAACTAATTGCATTAATCATTTATATCCATCTATTGTAAAGCAACTGATACTAATTCAGAACTTTTTTGTTTCTAATTCTAACTTTATTCTGTTTCTTCATTAAAATAATGACAGATATGTAGAAAAGTAGTAAAGAACTGTAAGAAAAAAAAAACTGTTGAAAGCATAAAGACAGAAATAAATGTACATATTTATAGTCATCAAATCCCTTCAGGCTGTTGACAGCAATGAAATGAGCTTTAAGTGTCAATTTACAGCAGATCTGAAGACATCAGCATAATAAATGAGGTGAAAACAGGAACTATTGACATGAAATAAAGAATGTTTTCAGCAGTTTCTCTGTTAATATTGATGACCCTCAGACTATCAACACTCATTCAACAAGACATTCAGATCATCTCACATTATTCTGAGTGTTTGCTGTTAGAAACTGATTATTTGAGTCAGGATATATGAGAAAAGACTATAAAACTGCTCTATTGAAAGACAATACTGATATTTCTCACAATATGACATTAATAACACAAAAACAAACATGAGGACACTCGCCATCATCAGCCACTAAAGATAAATAACTACAGCAATACGATAGATATGAATTGTAAGTTTGATTTTCTAATAAGTACATTGAGTGCAGTAGTGAAATTAGATCAGAAGAGCAATAATCATAAAACCTTTAAAAATAAAGCAGAGTTGTTGTCATAATACAGAATCATCCCGTATTTAAGATATCAAAGCAGTGTTCAGTATTAAACTCATACGGATCACAGTTTGTCCAGTAAAGACTACATGTAGATTAGAGAGGAAGAATTAAAGTGTGAACTCAATGTAAATGAAACACACTAAAATGAGTTTTCAGAAATATAAACCAGAATGAGAGTGTGAGGAGTGAAAGGATTAAGTGTAGATTATAGAGATTTTTAAGATGATTTAAGTTTTATCTTCTTTATATTGTAACCAATGAAATAAGTGTTTTTATTGTTATGACCGCCTCCTGTGAGACTTTCCTTAAACTGAGGCTCAAAACAGAAGCACAGGAGAGTTTCTCCATCATTCCTGAAGATCTTCAGCCTGCGGCGGTGAGAACTTTATGATTGAGGCAGATCTGACTATCCTGACCCTACCTGAATAATCACAGGGTTAAAGCTGAATGATAAAAACACACCGACTGACAATATATATGACATTTGAATATGTTTTGTAATATTTATGTAGTATTATCTGGAGATTAATATGAGCTTTGTTCATCATCACACATTTAAACTCTAGTATCTCCTGCTTTCACACTCCATCACTGTGAGAAAAGAAGAAACTAAAGTTAAATTAACACACATTTCATTTGAACAGACCACACAATTCTCTTCTTGTAAATTACATCATTATAAATAAAACATATACTTATATATAACACACTGTGTAATAACATCATACTAAAATTAAAATCAAAACATTTATAATAGTTTTAGATTAATGAGCATATAAATAAAAGTCTGAGACGGGGAGAGTTTTCAGTTTCTGCACAAAAAAATTGTTACATGTTAAAGATCTAATTACTTTATTACAATCAATGTTGTTATAAAATCAAATCATGTTTCATAGTTATAGTTAATTCAGAGTTATTTAGCAGTAGATGTTGAAGATGAGTGTCATTAATGTTTGTGTTATTAATGTCATATTGTGAGAAATATCAGTATTATCTTTCAATAGAGCAGTTTTATAGTCTTTTCTCATATATCCTGACTCAAATAATCAGTTTCTAACAGCAAACACTCAGAATAATGTGAGATGATCTGAATGTCTTGTTGAATGAGTGTTGATAGTCTGAGGATCATCAATATTAACAGAGAAACTGCTGAAAACACTCTTTATTTCATGTCAATAGTTCCTGTTTTCACCTCATTTATTATGCTGATGTCTTCAGATCTGCTGTAAATTGACACTTAAAGCTCATTTCATTGCTGTCAACAGACTGAGAGGATTTGTTGACTACAAATAAGTGTGTTTATTTCTATTTTTCTTACAGTTATTTACTACTTTTCTAGATATCTGCCATTATTTTAATGAAGAAACAGAATAAAGTTAGAATTAGAAACAAAAAAGTTCTGAATTAGCATCAGTTGCTTTACAATAGATGGATATAAATGATTAATGCAATTAGTTTGAGGGTCAAATATAAAAGGGGTTAATATAGTGAAAGAAAGAAAGAAAGAAAGAAAGAAAGAAAGAAAACATTTTATCAGGTATTTTTACAACAATAATTATTTTCTGACATTCAAACACTGTATTTAAGGATCACAGTGAAGCCCAAAATACTCTAATTGTTATTTTAAATCTTTATACTTTACCACTTTCCTTCAAACCACTAGATTTCACTCTTTTGTCAGCAATAATTTTTTAATCTTTAAAAAATATAATGAAAGTATGATCTCTTATTTTTTTATATATTTTATTAAGTACAGGTCAAAATAACAGTTGTTTCATTTGTACATAAATATATCTGTTACACTAAATGATGATGAACATTAAAACATTTTGTTTTCACTAAAGTAATTTAAAACATTAAAATAGACACTTGCATTTAATGGGTTTTCTATTTAAAATAGCTTTTGTACATTTAAACACAGTAACTGATATATTTTTGATTTTGGCAGATCAGCTCCTCCAACCAATCTTCAGTTCAGTAAATGAAGCCCCGCCCACTGCAATTCACCAGAAAAGCTCCTCCCACATCACTCACATCATCAGTGAAGCTCCTCCCACAGCAGTTCATCAATAAATGCTGGAATATTCCCATCAGACGAGCATCAGGAAGAGCTGAAATCTGCAAAGACTGAGTTTATTCAAGAGGACAGTGAGAACATGAGTGATCCAGAACCCTGCAGAATGAAACACACTGAAGATACTGAAGAACAAAGAGGTTGGTGTTTATTCTTCATTCATTCATGATGCTGAACAACATTCATGATAGAAAGATTCAAGCACTTCTGCACATTTAGATACACAGTTGAATTATGAAATGAGACAATGTTCTTTTCAAACAAAAGCTCAGTAAAGGGAAGTTTGAGAAACTTTCATATTGATTGTCAACATCAGATCAAACTAAATATTTATTTCACATTATTTCAATATATATATTGTGTTTATAGTGTTTCCAGAATTTCAATATAGTTTACAACATTGTTATTTTTAGGAATAAACTGTAAACACCAAAATGTTTGAAGTAAATGAACTTTCCAGAATGGCTGACAGGGTTGTAAGTGTAACTTGAGCAAAATCTCTTCTTACAGTAACTTTGGTAACAGGGTTGATGAATGCAGTCATTTATTTGTGTAAAAACTGAGACAATGGATTGAGATTATTTTCTTGTCCCATCATGCTGTAGAGAGAGCCCAGATGATGTCACTTCCTGGGTGTTTTTGAAAGCAGGAAATCATGTCAGAAGTAACAGGGTTGAGTGAATCATGAAGGACACTGATAATAACACATTTAAAGATGCAGTCAGTCTAGACTTTGAGCATGTGAACTTTCTACAGACGCTGAAACGATCATGATATGATGTCACACTCCATAAATCTCTTTTAAAACATAAATAACAAATAATAATCATTTCAAAATGTTAAAATATACAATCTACTCCACTTCATGACCACTATCATGGTCATATTTGTCTGTAAGCATATTTTGTAAAGTTTCTCTCAACATAAATAGTTTTTAAAACAGTCTTAGAGGTTAAGTTCATTACAACAATGGTTTATAGATTTCAGTCTATATGCAGCCATTGAGGACTACAGCCATAGAGTGGATATTGATATTTTTTATATTTTTTATAACATCATATGTCACCAAAGTCACCACATTTTTAGGTTTTGGCTGTCTGGTCTTACTGGAATCTAGCAAGTTTTAGCAAGTTTTATTTTATTTTGATGTACTGAAAATTAAATGACTCTTTTTTTCTTTAATTTCAGAGCTGATGGAAGTGAAGAAGGAGAGTGAAGAACTGAGTGAAGTGGAGGAGAAACATCATGACAAACCTGGAGAAAAACCTTTGAGTCGCTCAAAGACTGAAAATAAATTTTTAAAGAAAAGAAGTGCCGAGAAATCTACAACCTGCACTCAGTGTGGAAAGAGTTTCACAACTAAATATAGTGTTGATCGTCACATGAGAGTTCATTCTGGAGAGAAGCCGTTCACATGTGATCAATGTGGAAAGAGCTTCGCAAACAAACGTAATCTTGATCGTCACATGACAGTTCATACAGGAGAGAAGCCGTTCACATGTGACCAGTGTGAGAAGAGTTTCACACAAAAAATACATCTTAAGAGACACATGTTGATCCACACTGGAGAGAAGCCATTCACTTGTGTTCAATGTGGAAAGAGTTTCACAAACAAACATCATCTTGAGATTCACATGAGAGTTCATACTGGAGAAAAGCTGTTCACATGTGATCAGTGTGAAAAGAGATTCTCAAGAAAACAAAGTCTTGTTCGTCACATGATAGTTCACACCGGAGAGAAGCCGTTCACATGTGATCAGTGCGGCAAAACATTTATTGGGTCATCAGACCTGAAGAGACACCTGAGAGTTCATACAAAGGAGAAGCCACATTCATGTTCTGTGTGTGGAAAGAGTTTTTCACAGCTGCAATATTTACATGCACATCAGAAAGTTCACAATGCTGTAAAGGATCTTGTGTGCTTTGAGTGTGAGAAGATGTTTACTACAGCAAACTGTTTAAAACAGCACCAGAGAATTCACACTGGAGAAAAACCTTACAAGTGTTCACACTGTGACAAGAGATTCAGTCAGTCAGGACATCTGAAAACACATGAGATGATCCACACTGGAGAAAAACCTTACAAGTGTTCACACTGTGACAAGAGATTCAATACGTCATCATATCTGAAAACACATGAGATGATCCACACTGGAGAGAAGCCGCACACGTGTGATCAGTGTGGAAAGAGTTTCTCTATTAAAAGTCACCTGAAGATACACATGAAGATCCATGCAGTGGAGAAACCACATCAACACAGCTCAGAAGAGACACAGAGAGAAAAATCTCTCTTCTCCACCTATAGTTGGCGCTGTTGCGCTGTGTCTGCTGTTGAATTATCCAGGTTGTGGATGAGGAGCGACCCCTGATGTGATTGTGTACATACAGTAGTACATAGTTCAGTGCTATATAAATGCTTCATTCATTCATTTATTCATAGTTAGCCATTTCTCAATATGCGTTCTTGTCTGTTCTTGTGAAATTCATCAGTTGCTGCCCAAGTTCTGATCTAATTCAAAGTTCACATCTAGCCAAAGAGATTTTCATATCCCTGTATGTGTTTGTGGAATTACAAATTTAAGAATCTGTTTAAGATCTGCGGATCCTACATCCTGACCATTTGGCAGGACAAGCTCAAGATACAGCAGTGCCTTTGTCTCTATGATAATGTAAAGGTATGGGCGATACTGTCAGACTGATTGGATTAGCACCTATGCATTTGAATGACACATTTATGTTGATTAGATCATGGCTGGGAAATGTGGGAAATGTAGGTAATGATCTGATTCCTGTACTGCATTTGCATCCTTTGTTTAGATTGTCCACACCTCTACTCTATGTATCCCTCCCCCTTGAATGTATATGAACTACCAAGTCACTGCCTTAGTTAGATTTTCGATGACCACAGCAACGCACAGTGTGTTTCTCAATAAAGAGTAACTTCTGCTTCAAGAGATCCCAAAGTCTCCTGGTCTATGCTTCTGAGATTTCCAACATGTTCTTGATCCGCCCCTTTTATCGAGTCTTACAGTCTTACCTCGGCTAGTACTCTGTACACTCTGTAGTGGTTAAACATGAGATATAATTCATCTTTTGTATATATAACAGGTGATCTTTGGTCATGAATCTATAATTTGTTGAAGTGAAAGTGAAGTTTCATTACTTTATATATTTAGGCTATTTAACTTTGTAGCCTACTGGAGCACTGACTTTGTACGTTTGACTGAATTGTTTGCTTTATTTCTTGTTGTAGCTTCTTATACCTTTTGCTTAAACTTTTATAATGGTTATTACTGATCATTAAAACTGACATTTAACAAAAAGAAACAGTGTTTTGTTTTATGTTTGCAGACTATATGCACATATTACCTGAACCACATATGTGTTGTCCTTCCACGGTTGTTACGTTTACGTGTTTGTTGGTAGTTTTGATTTGCCTTTCTTGCCCACATCCGGATTTATCAGTTTTGCCTGGATTTACTTTTATTTAATCAGTTTGTGCTATGAAAAGCATGTAAAATAATGAAAACAATTAAACTATATAGAAAAAGTCCATCACGTGTCATTTTACTTAAACAATTTGAATAAACAAATCTGTGAATACATTTCTGGGAGAAATGGTTTCTCCCAAGATTTTTTTCTCTCCATTTTAACACCTATTTGTCACCTGTTTGAGTTTGGGTTCCTTGCCACTGTCACCTTTGGCTTGCTTAGTTGGGGACACTTGACATTTGATTTGACATTTGATAACAGTGCTTTGATCTGCCTGCATTGACACTATTCTCTAAGAGCTGCTGTGCAGCCAAAATCATATTTCAGTTATCAATGTAAAGCTTCTTTGACACAATCTGCATTGTAAAAAGTGCTATATAAATAAAGGTGACTTGACTTGACTTCTGGGCAAGTTTAGGCATATAGTATTATCAAAATAAATGAAGATTATCATAGAATGGTCAGTTGAAGTACTTATGAACTGGGAATAAAAACAAACTGAACATGCACAAAACTACTAATTTCCTAAACGTAATTTAAGGAGGAGCGAGCCCATCAAATCTTCCAATCAACAGCCAGAGTATATAAGCAGCTGCTTACCTCTCTTCAGTCTCAGCTGGTCCAGCATCCCTCCACCTTCATCTCAGGTACCTTGCCCTATGTAATCATATCCTATATTTATTCACTGTGGGGGGTATATCAGAGCTTGAATTGAAACTGCTTCATCGAGCCCCTCCTCAGTGGACAGCAAGCCTAATTAGCTAACCTAATACCCTAAAGATTATATGGGCACACAAACTCGTTAAATATCTATTGGTATTATATTTTTTTCTTATCAAAAAAGTGAATGACACCTGACACTTGCGCAAGGGTTCATGTTTTTTGAATCAGAATAAAAAGCAGTCCCGAGGTTGTGTGTGAAAACAAAGCTTTAGACGTCACAGATCACATGGTTATAGTAAAAAGAAATCAAGGTCTGATTCAGTGCTTCACTATTAGATGTTTAGTTTTTTTGATAAAAGCTTCAGTTTTAAAAGTCACATCAATAACTTGTGTTATGTTTGTTTCAATAAATGTTTACTGTGCCTGGATTATACTCTCATCCTCTGAAACAGCCACGGTTACAAATAGATCAAACTCTGTGTTGAAGTGAATCTTCTGCAGGTGAATCATGATGATTGTACATGTGTTTTTCAGTGAGGAATGAAACTGCAGGTGAGCTTTAGCTGATAAACATTTGTCTAATTCACTAATAAAACACTGATTCACGTCTGATTCAGACTCACTTCAGTTTGAATGTGAACAGGCATTTGTTTCTGTCATATTGTCTGATATATGTGATCATTGTGTGTTTAAACATGTTCTGAATGAAGTGAATCCGTCTCTCCAGCTCTCAGGTCAAACATTAAAACATTTCATTCTGATATTGATTGATCATTGTTATTGTCACAGAGACGAACTCCATGGTTCCCTCCTCTGACCATCGGAGGGAGCCTTCTCCAGAATACTAACTCCTTAGACTGCCTGTCACACTACATTTCCCATAAGCCCGTGCCTTGGACTGATTACTGCACAGCTGTTCCCAATAACCTGGACTATTTAAGACCCACTTACACCACACATGATCGCAAAGTCTTGTTTTGCCGTGGTGAACATTACCAAGTGTTCTCTTACTGTCTGATTACCTGTTGCTGATTCTGCTGTTACCCGTTATCGACCCTTTGCTGCCTGCCTTTGACTGTTCTACTGTGTGTTAGAGCCCTGCAAGGCTCCTGTCTGATCCAGCCCGTGATGACAGCGGCGTCTCCACCACCTGTTGCTTCTACATCTGGCCAATCAACTCGCCATTACCCACTAATCTCATGCTGCAGGCACGCCGTCACCACCGAATCCGCGCCTCTCGTTCCCTGAAAAGTTCGATGGCGATCCTACCAGATGTAAGGGTTTCATTCTGCAATGTTCGCTCTTCATTAATCAACAACCCGCCTTGTATTCAACTGATACTGGTAAGATCACTCTAATCTGTTCCTTATTTACGGGGAGGGCTTTGGATTGGATAACGGCTGTGTGGAATGATGACGGCTCTGCTTTTCCCAGCTATGAATATTTCCTTCAGAGATTTAAAGAAGTGTTTGATCACCCCAGTGACGGGAGGGGAGCTGGTGACCGGCTGATGGAATTAACACAGGGACGTCAAACTGCAGCTGAATACGCTCTCGCCTTCTGCACACTTGCGGCTCAAACTAAATGGGTGAGTGATACACTAAAGACATGCTTCAGAAGAGGTTTAACTCATGAGTTACAAACAGAGCTGGCCTGTCGCGATAATGGCAAGAGTCTGGATCAGTTTATTGCGCTCGCTATACAGGTTGACAACCTCATCCGCTCACGCAGGGCCGGACAAAGATGCAACATTCGTACACAATCACCTGTTGAACCTGAAATCATTTATCTGAAGAGGAGAGAAGCCGTCGTTTAACTCATCGTTCCATTAATTCCCTGCTCTTCTTCTCTAACAGTGGAGGTGATAGACGGACGACCTCTGGAACAACATCAGCATTAATTCCCTGCTCTTTTTCTCTAACAGGGACACATTAAAGCCATAACTCAATCCATCACCATGCAAACAGGCATATTTCACACAGAAAAATTCAATTCCATGTTCTCCCTACCTCTACGTCATCCATCATCCTGCCATGGCTATGCAATCACAATCCTCACATCTGCTGGCGAGAGGGGCAAATCATTCACTGGAACTCGAACTGTCTGGCAAAATGTCTGAATAACCCATCTCCTCTGTATGTCAGATCCATTCAAGCAACGGAACCCAGCGAAGCCGATGCACCCATCTTGGAACAGTCACTTCCTGCGGAATATCACAATCTCTCACTATCCTTCAGTAAGGTACGTGCCTCACAATTACTCCTCACCGTCCTTATGACTGCGCTATTGATCTGATTCCAGGAACCACACCTCCCAAGGGTTGCATCTTTCCTCTATCTCAACTGGAGTTGGAGTCAATAAAGAAGTACATAGAGGAGGAACTGGCTAAAGGCTGCATCCACCCCTCAACATCTCCGGCTTACGCTGGCTTCTTCTTCGTGGGGAAAAAGGATGGAGGACTACGTCCCTGCATAGATTATCGTGGATTAAATGAAATCACTATCAAGTTTTGGTACCCGCTCCCCCTGGTTCCTGCGGCTTTGGAGCAACTTCGCACTGCCCGCTACTTCACCAAGCTCGACCTGCGCAGTGCTTACAACTTGATCCGTATCAAGGAAGGAGACGAGTGGAAGACTGCCTTCTCTACAGCGACTGGGCACTATGAATACCTCGTCATGCCCTTCGGCCTGGTCAATAGTCCGTCCGATTTCCAGGCATTCATAAATTACATGTTCAGACACATGCTCAACCGATTTGTCATCGTATACATTGCCGATATCTTGATATATTCTGAAACCATGGAGGAGCACGTGCAACAGGTCAGACAAGTCTTGCAGCGTCTAATCCATTTCCAACTTTATGCCAAGGCAGAGAAATGTGAGTTTCACAAGATGGTAACAGCCTTCCTTGGGTACGTCATCAGCCGGGACGGTGTGGCTATGGATGAGAAAAAGGTGTCAACAATCCTTAACTGGCCACAACCCAATACCATTAAAGAACTACAACGTTTTCTGGGGTTTGCCAATTTCTATCGGCGATTCATCCGCGAATTCAGCACCATAGCCTGCCCGCTCACCTCCATGGTAAAGAAGGGTCAATCCCATATTCAGTGGTCTCCTGCAGCCAGAAACGCCTTCCAACATCTGAAGGAACGCTTCACCACAGCCCCGATTCTGCACCATCCCGACCCGTCTCTGCCATTTGTAGTGGAAGTCGATGCTTCTAACACTGGATTGGGAGCGGTTCTGTCTCAACGCCAAGGTAACCCACCTAAACTATACCCATGTGCTTACCATTCTAGGAAACTCAATGCAGCGGAACAAAATTATGATGTGGGGGACAGAGAACTGCTGGCAATGAAGGCAGCGTTCAAGGAGTGGTGTCATTGGTTGGAGGGAGCGGTACATCCATTCAGCATGTTAACTGACCACAAAAATCTTGAATATCTCCGCACCGCCAAAAGACTCAATCCCCATCAGGCACGATGGTCACTCTTCTTCTCAAGATTCCACTTCACTGTAACCTATCACCCAGGGTCGAAGAATGTCAAAGCCGATGCTCTGTCCCGTCAATTTGAAGGTGAGACTAATCCTGCAACTTCAGAAACTGTCATACCTGCTTCTCTCATTGTTGCACCCATACAGTGGGACATAATCTCCGAACTGGAACAGGCCAATGCAGAGGGTGAAATTCCTGCCGTCTGTCCTCCAGACAAGGTATTCGCCCCTGAGAACTTTCGCGCCCGTGTCCTAGAACTGGTTCACAACTCACCCGCCTCTGGTCACCCGGGCATAGCCGCTACCATACAATCATGCAGAACCGGTTCTGGTGGTCATCTCTTCCCACAGACACTACTCAGTTTGTCAAAGCTTGCCACATTTGTAACATTAACAAACCATCTCATCAAATTCCCGCAGGCCTGCTACAGCCACTACCTCTACCATGCCGTCCCTGGTCCCATATCGATCTGGAATTCATCACCGACTTACCCATCTCAGACGGAAACACCACCATCCTGACTGTCACTTCTCCAAGGCCTGCCGACTAATCCCACTACCCAAACTTCCAACCGCCATGCAGACAGCTGAACAACTGTGCACATGGTCACAGTCTTCAGAATCTACGGCTGCCCGAGGACATTCTGCCTCTGGTCAGCGTTCTGTCAGGCTGAGGATGAACCAGGAACTTACACACTTCCTCCACAGTTACTGCAGCCGCAATCAAAACGACTGGTCCCGTTATTTGATGTGGGCAGAGTACGCACAAACTTCCATCCGCAAACCAGCAACTGGCATGACACTGTTCCAGTGTGTCCTGGGGTTTCAACCTCCGTTATTCCCATGGTCTGGTGAACCCACCGATGTTCCAGCCATCAACGACTGGATGATGCGAAGCGAAGAGACCTGGGATAGAGCACATACTCACCTCCAACATGCTGTCCGCCACTTAAGACAACAATCGCCACCGTCGTCCCGGTCCCACATACCAGCCAGAGCAATGGGTGTGGTTATCCACCAGAGACCTGCGCCTCAAGCTCCCCTGTAAAAAGATCAGTCCAAGGTACGTTGGTCCATTCAGAATTACCCGTCAAATCACTCCAGTTTCATTCCGACTTGCATTACCTAACCACTTTCGCATCTCTCCTACGTTTCATGTGTTGCTGCTCAATCCTGCCGATGGTCCCAGCAAGGAGGGAGAGGAGGTGTCTCGTGACCAGGGTCCCCCGCCTATCCAAGTGGAGAATGAGGAGATCTATCAAGTCCGTGAACTGCTGGACTCCTGGCGTTGAGGTTGTATGCTCCAGTATCTAGTAGACTGGGAGGGGTTCGGTCCGGAGGAACAAACCTGGGTCAATGCGGATGATATCCTGGACCCCAACCTGGTGGAGGAATTCCACGCAGCACATCCGGAAAGACCAGCTCTGCGGCCTCGTGGAAGACCTCGGCGCCAGCCACATCCTCGCGCCAGGAGGCGTTCACGAGGGGGGGGGGCTCTGTCATGGAGACGAACTCCGTGGTTCCCTCCTCTGACCATCGGAGGGGAGCCTTCTCCAGAATACTAACTCCTTAGACTTCCTGTCACACTATATTTCCCATAAGCTCGTGCCTTGGAATGATTACTGCACAGCTGTTCCCAATAACCTGGACTATTTAAGACCCACTTACACCACACATGATCGCGAAGTCTTGTTTTGCCGTGGTGAACATTACCGAGCGTTATCTTACTGTCTGATTACCTGTTGCTGATTCTGCTGTTACCTGTTATCGACCCTTTGCTGCCTGCCTTTGACTCTTGCCTGTTCTACTGATTCTGTGAGTGTTATCTGCCAGCCCTGACCATCTGCCTGTTCTGACTACAATTCTGCCTATTCCCTGTATACCTGTTTGCTCCTGTCTGACCCTGCCTGTACGACCACGAGTGTTATTAATAAAGCATGCAAATGGATCCCTGCCAGAGTGATGATTCGTTACAGTTATAGATCGGCTTATAGATTTGATATTTGATCACTTGTAACTTCATATAGAGTTTTTATTTAAATGATTACAGTCAGGACACATTTACACACTTAACAAAACAATATTTTATGATTGTTTGTGAAACATACACATTTTTCTTTTCTTTTTCTTACTCTTGATCTGCAATGACAAGAATAACAATTTAACTTGAATGTCAATTTTTAACTATAAATTTTTTATTTCAGACCTTTCAGAGACCAGCTTAGTGATCCAGATTCTTTTGATGGGCAGAAATGTTTCTGGGAAAAGCTCATCAGGAGGAAGCTCTATTCTTGTTGAAACAAGGTTTAAAGAGTATGCATCTGAAACATGTGATGGTAAAAAAGATGGGAGAGAAACAGGTGCATGTAATTATTTCTCCAGATCTACTGGATCCAGATCTGAATAAATAGAAGCTGGATATGATGAAAGAGCAGCTGGTCTCTGGATGTTCAGCAGGTCTCAGTTCAGTTCTGCTCTGAAGAAGAGATCCTGGATTTTATGAAGTATTTATTTGCTCCTGAAGTTCAGAAGTACATCATGATTCTGTTCACACATGGAGATGAAATGAAAGCTCTAGCGTAAGTTCTGCTGGGAAGACTCAAATGTTACGTCATCCACTAGATCAGATCTATCCAATCATTATCGAACACTTGGGTATAAAGCATCGGTACTTACACTTATCTGAGTTCGCAGACGCTGACGCCAATCTCCACCTCCATCCTCCCCACCACCACCAGGACGGTCCCTGTCCATACCCCCGTGGGGGTCGGCTACAACCCTTCGGATGTGTGCTACGGATGGAGGCCAAAAAAACTTTATCTTATTCTGTAGCTTCTGGTTGTTAATAAATTTCATTGTTATGTTATCTTGCCTCCCGAGTCTTTCTGGTAGAACTGGAGGATCTGGAACAGGCATTGATGAACATCTAAATCGAAAAGATCATGCTGATCTCTAGCAACTGTTGACTGAATGTGGAGGAAGATTTTACTGTTTCCGTATAAAGAGTAAATCAAACATTCAGGTACAAGAAATACTGTGGAAAATTGAAGAGAGTTTTGGGAAATTTATCATGGAACGAATAAAGAAGAACAACAGCAGAGTAAATATTGTCAGTTGTAGGTTGTTTTATTGTTGTGAATGTTGTAAATAACATTAATTACAGAAACATATGGCAGTTTGTTCACTAAGTTTCACTAGTTTGTTACACTCATCTAATTGTTCTGGTGTAGCTTCTGGAGAGTCTCCAGCCGAAGATCCAGATTCATCAGGTTCCTGAGAGAAAATATCAGGTCAGGCTGATACAGCTGGGAAAATAGGATCTGGGAAAGGGCCACTGGAAATATCATTATCGGAAGAAATGTGTTCAAATCTTCAGTCGGTTCAAGAAATTACAATTAAATGTTACAAACAAAATCCAAATGAAACACATGTCTAAGTAAATTTTGCAGCTGTGAAAAACTCTTTCCACACACAGAACATGAATATGGCTTCTCCTTTGTATGAACTTTCAGGTGTCTCTTCAGATTTGATGCCCAGAGAAATATTTTGCCACATTCATCACATGTGAACAGCTTCTCTTCGGTGTGAACTCTCATGTGATCCTCAAGACTTTGTGTGTATGTGAAACTCATTCCACATTGACCACATTTGAATGGCTTCTCTCCAGTATGAACTCTCATGTGAACATCAAGACTTTGTTTTGTTGAGAAACTCGTTCCACACTGAGTGCAGGTTGTAGATTTCTCGGCTCTTCTTTTCTTTAAAAATGTCTTTTTAGTCTTTGAGCGACTCAAAGGTTTTTCTCCAGGTTTGTCATGATGTTTCTCCTCCACTTCACTCAGTTCTTCACTCTCCTCCTTCACTTCCATCAGCTCTGAAATGAAAGAAGAAACCTCATTTTCAATACCTCAAAGCGTTTAAAAAATAAAGAATATGAAGTGGAAAGGCATAAACTGAGCCTTCATGTACTGAAGTAGACAACTGCTATAAAATTTTCTGATAACTTTGATGCCATTTTATCAATTAATTACATATCCCTGAAACTTAACATGAATGAAGTACACTAATCTTCAATTATTAGAATTTAAAACATTATAGACAAATCACCATGTTTCTATAGTGAGAACTATTACTAATAGCTATAAATCAGCTTTTTCTTAAGTCAATTTTCAACACTGTCAGTCATTCTGGAAAGTTCATTTACTTGATACAGTTTACGGTTTATACTTTTTTTTTTAAATATTCATATTTATAGTCAACAAATCCCCTCAATCTGTTGAAAGCAAAATGAGCTTTAAGTGTCAATTTACAGCAGATCTGAAGACATCAGCATAATAAATGAGGTGAAAACAGGAACTATTGACATGAAATAAAGAGTGTTTTCAGCAGTTTCTCTGTTAATATAGATGATCCTCAGACTATCAACACTCATTCAACAAGACATTCAGATCATTAGCAGATCATCTTACTTCATTCAAAATGTTTGCTGTTAGAAAGTGATTTTTTGAGTCAGGATATATGAGATTAGACCATAATCTGCTATTTCTCATAATTTGACATGGACAATAACAGAAAAACAAACATTAATGACAGTCATCTTCATCAACCACTGCTGCTTAATAACTATGAATTAACTATAACTATGAAACATGGAATGATTTTATAATAACAACATTCATTGTGCAAAGTTTTTTTATTTGTATAGCACATTTCATCCACAATGCTAAATAAAAGTGTTTTACATAATGAAGAACCAAATACATAATAATGATAAAGAAATAGAAATAAAAGTAAAGAAAAAGAAAAAGAAATAACACTAAAAACAAACAAATCTGGATGGAAGAGCTAGGAAGTTCCTCAGGGTTCAGTTCTTGGACCCCTCCTCTTGTCCATTTACACTACATCACTTGGTCCCATCATTCAGGCACATGGTTTCTCCTACCATTGCTATGCTGATGACACACAACTCTTCCTTTCATTCCAACCAGATGATCCCACAGTAGCTGCACAAATCTCAAGCTGTCTGGCGGACATCTCGGCATGGATGAAAAAACATCATCTACAGCTCAACCTGGCTAAGACTGAGCTTCTCGTCTTCCCTGCCAATCCGACTCTAAATTATGATTTCAGCATCCAGCTAGGCACATCCTCAATTACCCCATCAAATTTGGCCAGAAATCTTGGAGTAATCCTTGACGGCCAGTTGACCTTCAAAGACCACATTCAAAAACAGCTTTGAATGTGTTTTGATTTCAGGAATGTGATAATCATGTTGCCTTTGCAAGTGATTGCAATTCCCCTTAGAAATCCTTTCCAAGTATCACAGAGTCAGATAGCCCAACCACCATGATTTGTCTCCTTATCCAAATTTCACAAATGCCTTCTTCCTTATCCTCCCAGCTCTTTCAGACAGACAGCAAGATTTATTAAAGAATTTAGATTTTTAACATGTAACACACCATACTGGAAAGATCTTACTTAGAGAAGAACTAATATTGTTTTCAATACTGGAATTCCTGTGATTAAACTTACATTCAAAACAAAATGATAAATTGGAGTATATAAGAGTGCAAATTCATAAATAAAATGCATGGTCAAATGGAGAACATAAATAACATGGGAGTCTAATTTTGCATAAAGGTTAGCATTCATAGTAAACTACAGTTTTAAATGGTTTGTGTGTTATTAAATTGTTACAAGATCTCCAAGTCTAGGGTTGGGAGACTGTAACGCGATTAAATTAAACCAAAAGGGAGAAACGTAAATTGAAAAACTTAGAGGATTCCCTTTAGTCCTCTGCACCAGGTGATTTGTTATTTGGTGGAGTGCTTTTGTGATTTCTTGGATGGATAAAGTTTTTTGTAATTGATGATTGTGTGGGTGATACCTGAGGCAACGAGACACCCCTCAGAAAAGATTCTATTTCTTTAAATGATGCATTTTTGTCCATAGAGTAGTGATTTGAGTAATATAACCTAAATAAATTATTTGTTAAATTATTTGTTTCAGATGGATTTTGAGTTATAATGCTGGAGTGATCATTTATAGATTTTTCAGTTTGCTGCTTTAGTTATTTGTTTTGGTTATATGTTTGAATGGGTAGGTCTCTATAGCTCAGCATTCATTTTCACTTTAGCAATGGGCAGAATCTCAGATTTTGAGCAGTTAATGGAACATCCTGATCCTTTACCAAAATAGTATTGTCTTTCAATAGAGCAGTTTTATAGTCTTTTCTTATATATCCTGACTCAAACAATCAGTTTCTAACAGCAAACACTCAGAATAAAGTGAGATGATCTGAATGTCTTGTTGAATGAGTGTTGATAGTCTGAGGATCATCAATATTAACAGAGAAACTGCTGAAAACACTCTTTATTTCATATCAATAGTTCCTGTTTTCACCTCATTTATTATGCTGATGTCTTCAGATCTGCTGTAAATTGACACTTAAAGCTCATTTCATTGCTGTCAACAGACTGAGGTGATTTGATGACTACAAATAAGTGTGTTTATTTCTGTTTTTCTTACAGTTATTTACTACTTTTCTAGAGATATGTAATTATTTTAATGAAGAAACTTAATAAAGTTAGATTTAGAAACAAAACAGTTCTGTATTAGCATCAGTTGCTTTACAAAATGATTAATGCAATTAGTTTAAGGGTCAAATATAAAAGGGGTTAATATAGCGAAAGAAAGAAAGAAAGAAACCATCTTGTCAGTATTTAGAACAAGAATCATTTTCTGACATTCAAACACTGTATTTAAGGATCACAGTGAAGCCCAAAATACTCTAATTATCATTTTAAATCTTTATACTTTACCACTTTCCTTCAAACCACTAGATTTCACTCTTTTGTCAGCAAGAATGTTTTAATCTTTTAAAATATAATGAAAGTATGATCTCTTATTATTTTATATACTTTATTAAGTACATTTCAAAATAACATTCATTTTTATATTAAATATATCTGTTACACTGAATGATGATGAACATTAAAACATTTTGTTTTCACTAAAGTAATTTGAAACATTAAAATAGACACTTGGATTTAATGGGTTTTCGATGTAAAATTGCTTTTGTACATTTAAACACAGTAACTGATATATTTTTGATTTTGGCAGATCAGCTCCTCCAACCAATCTTCAGTTCAGTAAATGAAGCCCCGCCCACTGCAATTCACCTGTGAAGCTCCTCCCACAGCAGTTCCCCAATAAATGTTGGAATATTCCCATCAGACGAGCATCAGAGCATCAGGAAGAGCTGAAATCTGCAAAGACTGAGTTTATTAAAGAGGACAGTGAGAACATGAGTGATCCAGAACCCTGCAGAATGAAACACACTGAAGATACTGAAGAACAAAGAGGTTGGTGTTTATTCTTCATTCATTCACGATGCCGAACAACATTCATGATAGAAAGATTCAAGCACTTCTGCACATTTAGAGAAACAGTTAAACTATGAAATGAGACATTGGGCCCTATTTTAACGATCTGAAACGCAAGTGTCAAAGCGCGAAGCGCAAGTAACTTTGTGGGCGGGTCTCGGCGCTGTTGCTATTTTCCCCGCGGGATAAATGGCTCTTGCGCCCGGCGCAAATCTAAAATGGGTTGGTCTGAAGTAGCTTCATTATTCATAGGTGTGGTTTGGGCGTAACGTGAAATAAACCAATCAGAGTGTCATCTCCCATTCCCTTTAAGAGCGAGATGCGCTCGCGCCATGGCGGATTGCTATTTACATGGCGTACACGCGATGAGTCAGTTAATATATATGTGTGTGTATTGGCACGATTGTTCAATTAATTAGCCAATTTCGTTCATCGTTATAAGTAGTAATAGGCTGAATTGAAAATAGGTAGCCTAATTCTAATACACGCAATGACTATTCATCATTACATTTTTATATTTATGTAGCCTACACAATAATATTCTTTTACACTGTAATCCTTTTGTTTTTAATATTTGGCATGTTTGTGTGATGTGCATTAGAGGATGACACGGGAGTGGATTTTCACTCCTGTCCCGTCCCACTCCCATAGAAAGAAATCTTGTCCCGTCCCACTCCCAGACCAAAGTTTAAAAAATAATCCCATCCCATCCCGCTCCTGGTAAATTGACTCCCACTCCCATCCCGCTCCTGTTTAAACTGACTCCCGCTCCTGTACCGCTCCCATATATTTTTTTCTTCAATTAGTGTTTAGTTAATACATAGAATTTGATTTAATCTGCTCTCCATCCTGTTTTAGACCAGCTGCTGAGCCCGTTTCTAGATTTTCTCCAGAAAATGGAAGACAGCAAATAAAAGAAAAACAGTACATAGTTCGTATGTACTAGTTTGTGTTCGTACGTATTAAAAGGAAACTACAAAATGGTGCATTTACTTTTTTCTTTTTTTGTCGTCTTTGCTATTGGTTGATTCCCGCTCCCGTCTGCTCCCGTTAACCATTTATCCTGTACCGTCCAAATCCCGTGATTAATAGCAAAGATGACTCCCATCCTGCAGGAATCCCACGGGAATCCCGTGACCCGTGGGATTCCCGAAAAAATGTCAGCCTCTAATGTGCATCCCTGTGTGTAATAAGCAAATTCAACGCGCACTGTGGACGTGCCCAGAGGCGCAGTTTCTACCAACGCGCTCTAACAAAAAAATATTGCGCCATTGACTTTAGACCAGGTTTGAGTTGGTCTATGGCGCAGTCTATTTTCAGCTCCTTAAAATAGCAATGCGCCTGAACACACCTCCTTTTTTGCGCTGAACCGCCCAGGGAGCGCAAGTTCATTCACTAGTTTAGCGACGTGCTTCTGTGGAGGGAAAAGCGCGCTTTGCGCGGGTGCAAAATAGGAATGACACATGCGTCGGTGTACAAAGTCAATTGCGCTGGGTGCAAGATAGGGCCCATAATGTTCTTTTCTAACAAAAGCTCAGTAAAGGGAAGTTTGAGAAACTTTACATTATTTCAATATCTGCTTCACAGTTTGCAGGAGTGTTTCCAGAATTTCAATATAGTTTACAACATTGTTATTTTTAGAAATAAACTGTGAACACCAAAATGTTTGAAGTAAATTAACTTTCCAGAATGGCTGACAGGGTTGTAAGTGTAACTTGAGGAAAATCTCTTCTTACAGTAACTTTGGTAACAGGGTTGATGAATGCAGTCATTTATTTGTGTAAAAACTGAGACAATGGATTGAGATTATTTTCTTGTCCTCCCATCATGCTGTAGAGAGAGTCTAGATGATGTCACTTCCTGGGTGTTTTTGAAAGCAGGAAAATCATGTCAGAAGTAACAGGGTTGAGTGAATCATGAAGGACACTGATAATAACACATTTAAAGATGTAGTCAGTCTAGACTTTGAGCATGTGAACTTTCTACAGACGCTGAAACGATCATGATATGATGTCACACTCTGTGAATCTCTTTTAAAATATAAATAACAAATAATAATCATTCCAAAATATTAAAATATACAATCTACTCCACTTTACTGCAAGCTTCACTTGATCTTGTGTTTCTGGTGTCCCACATTCACATGTGTATGAATGGAAGTCAGTGGAAGGAGAAGTCTAGTGTGACCGGCCCTTAATTGTCACAGATCCCTTGTCTCTAGAACTCCATTTCCCATGATCCTCCTGTTCTCCACACCTGCACTCACTTCCCTCGTCATCTCCCCATCATCACTCATCATCATCACCTGGACTTCCTCGTTTGCACTCCCTATATATATGGACTCACTCCCGGTCTGTTCTCAATGTTATATTAAATGTTATACCGTGTGTCTGATGTTGTTTCTCTCTGCTTTATCATTAAATACCCATTTGCTGTGGAAATCCGTGAATGCTTCATCCTTACAACACCAACCTGTAACATTAATAATTACAGTTTTAGGAAAATAAATTAAATATCAGTCTAAAAGTTGATGTCAAAATATGGCTGTTAATATCACATCAGATATTTTTGTCATTGATCAAATATATTTAATAGTTCTCACTACTATTGATACTATTGTTTTTGTTTTATTTTTTCCTACTTTGTCATTTCCTTATATCATGGTCATATTTGTCTATAAGCATATTTTGTAAAGTTTCTCTTAACACAAATAGTTTTTAAAACATTCTTAGAGGTTAAGTTCATTACAACAATGGTTTATAGATTTCAGTCTATATGCAGCCATTGAAGACTACAGCCATAGAGTGGATATTGATATTTTTATAACATCATATGTCACCAAAGTCACCACATTTTTAGGTTTTGGCTATCTGGTCTTACTGGAATCTATTGAAGATAGTGATATTTAAATTTAATAACCATTTGAAATTGGAGTCAGATTAAGCGTAGAGTTAAAGTAAAATTGAAACTAAATTAAAAAAACAAGTGAACTTCACAGGAGCGCTGAAAAGACATACACATATTACATCTTCACCCAGACCTCTGGATTGTGTTGTTGAGATGACCGGTGAGTCTGTACAATTGGAAGATTAATGTTAAAGTTAATCAGGGACATATGCAATTAATTTATGAAAAAACGATCAAAATGATCGGGATATTTTATAGCAAGTTTTATTTTATTTTAATGTACTGAAAATTAAATGACACTTTTTTTCTTTAATTTCAGACCTGATGGAAGAGAGCGAGGAGAGTGAAGAACTGAGTGAAGTGGAGGAGAAACATCATGACAAACCTGGAGAAAAACCTTTGAGTCGCTCAAAGACTAAAAAGACATTTTTAAAGAAAAGAAGAGCCAAGAAATCTACAACCTGCACTCAGTGTGGAAAGAGTTTCTCAACCAAACAACATCTTGATGTTCACATGAGAGTTCATACTGGAGAGAAGCCGTTCACATGTGATCAGTGCGGCAAAACATTTATTGGGTCATCAAATCTGAAGAGACACCTGTCTCTGTAGTGGTTAAACATGAGATATAATTCATCTTTTGTATATAACAGGCGATCTTTGGTCTCATGAATCTATAATTTGTTGAATTGAAAGTAAAGTTTCATAACTTTATATATTTAGGCTATTTAACTTACCGTTAAAAAGTAGCCTACTAGAGTGCTGACTTTGTATGTTTGACTGAATTGTTTGATTTATTTCTTATTGTAGTTTCTTATACCTTTTGCTTATACTTTTCTAATGGTTATTATTGATCATTAAAACTAACAAAATAAACAGTGTTGTGTTTTATGTTTGCAGACTATATGCACATATTACCTGAACCACATATGTTTAATATTTTTAAAAATGTAAACAAAAAGAGGAAGAGCTGTGTTTTATAGTTTGTTTGGTTATAAATATACATGCAGTGAAGATAATCGATGAACGTGTTGTCTAAACTACATGCATGGCTATTAATATGTTTAAAGGTGCCCTGGATTCAAAAATTGAATTTATCTTGGCATAGTTAAATAACAAGAGTTCAGTACATGGAGAAGACACACAGTGAGTCTCAAACCCCATTGTTTCCTCCTTCTTATATAAATCTCATTTGTTTAAACGACCTCCGAAGAACAGGCGAATCTCAACATAACACCGACTGTTACGTAACAGTCGGGGTGTACACCCCCAATATTTGCATAATGCCAGCCCATGTTCAAGGCATTACACGAGCCAGTATTAACATCTGGATCTGTGCACAGATGAAGCATCAGACTAGGTAAGCAAGCAAGAACAACAGCGAAAAATGGCAGATGGAGCAATAATAACTGACATAATCCATGATAGCATGATATTTTTACTGATATTTGTAAATTGTCTTTCTAAATGTTTCGCTAGCATGTTGCTAATGTACTGTTAAATGTGGTTAAAGTTACCATTGTTTCTTACTGTATTCACGGAGACAAGAGCCGTCGCTATTTTCATTTTTAAACACTTGCAGTCTGTATAATGCATAAACAACTTCATTCTTTATAAATCTCTCCAACAGTGTAGCATTAGCCGTTAGCCACGGAGCACAGCCTCAAATTGACTCAGAATAAAACATTAACATCCAAATAAATACTTTACTCACATAATTCGAAGCATGCATGCATCTTGTAAAGATCCATTTGAGGGTTATATTAGCTGTGTGAACTTTGTAAATGCGCTGTAATATAGTCAAGCGCTCGTGTGGCAGGGAGCACGCAATTTAAAGGGGCGGCGCCGAGTGTAAATCAGTGCATTGTTAATGATGCCCCAAAATAGGCAGTTAAAAAAATGTATTTTAAAAAAATCTATGGGGTATTTTGAGCTGAAACTTCACAGACACATTCAGGAGACACCTTAGACTTATATTACATCTTGTGAAAAAGCATTCTTGGGCACCTTTAAGATTTTTTAAATGAAAATGAAAAAGAAAAAGAGTGGTGTTTTATAGCATATTTCATATTATGGTTGCCTAAAATATACATACAGAGATAACTGGAGTAGCCAGAGTGAGCTGAGTGAGACATAATGTTACATAAAGCACCATCACTTCGAAGGAATTATATTTGAAAGACTTTTGACTAATACTGTAAATATTACTATAAATTACAGCAACACCTCCCCCTTTGCCTTTCTGACGAGGATTGTGTCAGTAATCGTAACCTTGAGGGCTAGACTCATTTGAAGTAATGTAATCGTCCGGTTTTAGCCAAGTTTCTGTCAAACACAGCACATCTATTGTCTATGATAATATCATTTACAATAAGTGCTTTTGCAGAAAGGGATCTAATATTCAACAACCCAAGCTTTATAATTTCTTAATCATTATTATCTCTATTTTTTATTTGTTGAACATCAAGGGTACAGACACAGTCTCTATGTGATAATATCTAGGTGTGAGAGTTTCTATGTGTTGGGAATTATCTGATTTCTGTAACGTGAGGCAGCTAGCAGACAGTCGGTACTTGAGTAAAAAAATACAAAAGTACTTGATCTTTAATGTACTTGAATAAAAAGTACTGATTGATAAATGTTTATCATGCAATTTTATATGGGCCACTTATATAATTTTATTTTATATATTTCATATAATCCCTTTGCTCAAAATAATTATGAATGATTATGAATTGTCAGATAGCCAGCACTAGTCATTATGGATGGAAGATTAGTAGATGCATACACATAATATGTAATGTGTGTTGACAAACAATATAAAAACTGATGAAACATACAGGGCTAAAAACATTTTAAGAAATTGCTGCAGCAGCAGGGAAGATGAACATGCATTTTTTAAAAAACATTTGTGTTATAGTTGCACGAATCTGGATAAAATGAGAATCAAGATTTTTTTTTTGTTTTTTTCTTACTTTCAAATAAAAATGATTCTCCCATGATTCTGAATAGACGATTAAACAAAATTACATCTGATTATTTACTAGAGAACAAAATATGAATTTCTGCAGTTAAAAATATTAAAGTAATTAATTGAATGAAATGGGTTTGAATGAATGATTTAATGACTCACTCATAACGACTTCACTTGTTTCATTACTGGATGAATCAATGTTTTTGAACAGATCTTTTGAATGAATCATGTCCAATACATTTTACGTCACTTTGGCACCTCCTAATAATGTAATCTTTCCAACCATTATTTGGAGCAGCAAGTTTTAAAATGTAATTTGATCTGATTGAATCAAGATCAGTAAAAGTATTTCAGTGGTGGGCTTAAACAGTTTGCTCTTTACAGCAGATTTAGTTAAAAAACAATGGACAGTTGTGACCTAAATATGATTTTTTACAATAATTAATACATTCAGAGGATCCCCCAGTTCTTGGCTAATTTTTTTTTTAATTCACTGGAGAGTCGGTCTGAACAGATAATTGAATCGCTGATTTGTTGACTCGAGAACAGATGCAATAAGATCAGTCCAATTCGCAAATTAATTGTTGATGTGATTTGTGAACTGATTTAACAGGATGATTGAAAAGAATCAGTTCGTGCATGATTCAGACAGATACCGCTTTTGCGTCTCTGAGCATGTGACCACTTCTTCATTTTAAAATAAGAAGTATCGATATTTTTTATTTAATTTAAGTAATAATGAACATTTTTTACAATGGAAATGATTCGATCAAAGACCAACTTTAGCTCGATAAGAAAATATGAAAAGAGCTGTTTAACCCTTAAATACCTAGAGCATTTTTGGGGCTCCTGACTCGCCTGCATTTTTCTCTGGTTTTCTAACCTATTCTAGCAGTCAGCATCAAGTACCATATATCATTTCAAACAGGACAACTTGAAGCCAATTTTACATTTATTTTGTCTGAGAATTGATAAAATCTCCAGAATAATAAAAAAAAAAAAACGCCAGCAAAAATCTAATGTTTTTCACTGTAAACTGACCCAAAACCTCCTGAAGTTTGATTTTTTTTTTCTGTTAAAAAGTTGTATGTGGATGTTTTAAACTTTCAGATGAAATTTTGTCTAAATGTAACAATCTCTAAGCAAGTTATAGCCATTTGTTACAATATTACTTTAGATAAAACTACAATATTACTCTTTAGGGATAGACAGGATTGATAATGTGTGTCCAAAAAAGACCAGGGGGTAAAATAAATACAAAAAAAATAAATAAATAAAATAAATAAATAAAAAAAATGTTATACAACAGAACACTAAAGCAAAAGTGACTTATTAGAGAAATATATATTCAATCTGAACATGAATAAAAACAATTATTGTTGCAAGTAATGAAAACAATAATGAAAATTGTCTTGTGCAACAAAGGTTTTTTTTCACAAAATACAAAAGTAGAGAGAAAAATAAGTAGTTCAACTGAACTACTAATGTTAATGATCTTCACAAACTATAAAACAAGTATTTAGATAATATAACAACCAAACAGAGCAGTCCTGTGGCTGTGCTCCTCACTGAACGCATCACATTTGATTGCAGCAGTTCACTGTGTAGAGATGTGTTTGAAAACATAAATTGCAATAACTTATCTGATGTGAAACTGTTTTATCCTCATTTTTGGTTCAGCCGTGAATCTCCTCTTTACAGTACATTTTAAAGCATACAGATTGGATTAGCGGTTCAAAATTTATTAAAAATTTTAGAACGATAATTATTTTTGGCCACCGGTGGCCGTCTAGGTTTTTGAGGGTTAACTGAAGATGACTTGACTTGAGATGACTTTTAAATCATATCATCAGCTGGATTAAAATACTCTATAATACACCAACAGCATTGGTCATAACTAATGGTATTATACCAAATCATTTTTACTTAAAAAGTGGTACCAGACAAGGTTGCCCATTATAAGCGCTACTCTTTGCTGTCAAGGTATGTCACAGCATTCTAACAGAGGAAGAGGATGGTAAAACAGGTGAGATCAGACCCAGGCAAAGCTAGGCTTGAGAACCAAGGAGATGGATGGGGTTGCAGCAGACAATGACAACAGGCAGTAGCTTGAGGCACCAGAGGCTTGAAACTTTGAGCTGCAACTGAAGCTGTATCAGTCTCACTGCACGGCCTTGAGGACAGCAGCTGGGGTGGGTCGGGATGCAGGACAGGAACGGGCACAAGCAGACACAACACAAGACAACAAGAGAGAACAACAAGTAAAGACAAAACAGAAATAAAAACAGACTTGGCACAGCGACTAAAGAAAAAAAAAAAAGGAACTAACTTAATATGAAATGCCTCACTGCTGGTAACTGCCTGTCTGTCTTTCAGTAACACACGATTCCTGCCAAAAACTGCCAAAAATATCTCACGAGCCACAAAAAAGGCGATTTTATAAGTTGAGTGCAACATAATAAAAGAACAACAAAGAAATAATCTTAGCTTAAACAGTTTCCTTCTTTAGATGCAGATAATTGGATCTTTAGATGCAGAAAAGGCCTTTGATAGGGTAGAATGGTCATTTCTCTTCACTGCACCCAGTCACTTTGGTTTTAAATCATATATCATCAGCTGCATTAAAACCCTCTATAATACACTAACAGCATTGGTCATAACTAATGGTATTATATAAAATCAATTTTACTTAAAAAGAGGTACCAGACGGCTGCCCTCTATCATCGCATCTCTATCTCTTTGCACTTTTTGTTCAATTCTTTGAAGCTGCAATACGACAATCACATAACATATATGGAATCCAATCAAAACATCACCATCATAATATACGTTTATATGTGGACAACATTCTTTTATATATCACAAACTCATCTTCATCACTTCTGTCAGTTCATAATTTATTAAGCATTTTTGGTAAAGGATCAGGATATTCAATTTACTGCTCAAAATATGAGATTCTGCCCATTACTGAATTGAACAGGAATGCTGAGCTAGAGGAAGGGCAATAGTAAGTAATCAATAGTAAGTTTGTTGTTTTGGCTAGTCCGTCTCCTGAAGATTGTTTGCTTCCATTTCCCTTTCAAGGGAACTTCCGCTCCGTCAAACGCTTTGGGAATGCCTCTGCATGATTGCATCGTGAAGCATGTATGAAATCAGTCCAATAGGGTGATGGAAAATCATAGGCGGTTGACGTCACTGACCAGGAACTATAAAGCCTACCCGAAAAACACTCATTCAGCTTCTGTGTCTTTATCAAGTGCTACATGTGAAATCGTTTGGCCCATTTACTGTTGTCTGTCTACCATCTATTTATTATGGTGAGCGAACAGCATTTCAGAAAGTGTGTTCATCCCTGAATAGCTACAGAGCTTCCTGTGGCCTTCAGATTATCTCAAGAACAGTGTGTATAGAGCTTCATGGAATGGGTTTCCATGGCCGAGCAGCTGATCCAAGCCTTACATCACCAAGTGCAATGCAAAGCGTTGGATGCAGTGGTGTAAAGCTCACCACCACTGGACTCTAGAGCAGTGGAGACATGTTCTCTGGAGTGACCAATCACACTTCTCTGTCTGGCAATCCGATGGACGAGTCTGGGTTTGGCGGTTGGCTGGAGAACGGTACTTGCCTGACTGCATTGTGCCAAGTGTAAAGTTTGGTGGAGGGGGATTATGGTGTGGGGTTGTTTTTCAGGGGTTGGTCTTGACCCTTAGTTCCAGTGAAAGGAATTCTTAATGCTTCAGCATACCAAGACATTTTGGACAATTTCATGATCCCAAATTTGTGGGAACAGTTTGGGGATGACCCTTCCTGTTCCAACATGACTGTGCTCCAGTGCACAAAGCACGGTCCATAAAGACATGGATGAGAGAGTTTGGTGTGGAGGAACTTGACTGGCCTGCACAGAGTCCTGACCTCAACCCGACAGAACACCTTTGGGATGAATTAGAGCGGAGACTGTGAGCCAGGACCTCTCGCCAACATCACTGCCTGACCTCACAAATGTGCTTCTAGAAGAATGGTCAAAAATTCCCATAAACACACTCCTAAACCTTGTGGAAAGCCTTCCCAGAAGAGTTGAAGCTGTTATAGCTGCAAAGGGTGGGCCAACTCCACATTACGGATTAAGAATGATGCCATTAAAGTTCATGTACACGTAAAGGCAGGCATCCCAAAACTTCTGGCAACATTGTGTATCTCATTATTATGAGAAAGTATCCAATTATCATGATAAAGTAACATTACGAGAAAGCATATCATCTCATTATTATGAAAATATCATTATTACAAGTGTCTCAATATTACAAAATATGTTATTATGACAAGAAAGTATCTCATGATGAGATATAATTTCTGAATATTATGACTATTATGATAAATTATCATTATTATGTGAAAATAAGTCATAATTATGAGAATGTTTCTCATTACTAATGACTTGAAAAACTGAAAAACTGACTGAATTTCCATGCCAAACATGTATGTGTGAAAATGTGCTGTTGCTCGTGGCTGTTAGGAAACTAACTCAGTACAAACAGATGAGCTTCTTACTGTGATTTCACACTGTGGTGATGTGGTTTCTCCTCTGCATAATTCTTCTTGTGTATCTTCAGGTGACTTTTAAAACAGAAACTCTTTCCACACTGATCACATGTGTGCGGCTCCTTCGTATGAACTCTCAGGTGTGACTTCAGGTATGATAACACATGAAATGTTTTGCCGCACTGATCACATGCGTACGGCTTCTCTCCAGTATGAACTCTCATGTGAACATCAAGACTTTGTTTATATGTGAATCTCTTTTCACACTGATCACACTTGAACGGCTTCTCTCCGGTGTGGATCCTCATGTGAAGCTGAACATTTTTTTTGTTTGGGAAACTCTTCCCGCATTGATGACATGTGAACGGCTTCTCTCCGGTGTGGATCCTCATGTGAATTTTAAGAGAGTTTCTGTTTGTGAATCTCTTTTCACACTGTTCACACATGTACTGCTTTTCTCCCGTGTGAACTCTCATGTGTTCTTTAAGGTGTGCTAATTGTGTAAAGCTCTTCTCACACTGATAACAAGTGAACGGCTTCTCTCCAGTGTGAAGTCTCATGTGAAGCCTAAGACTTTGTTTATATGTGAATCTCTTCCCACACTGATCACACTTGGACGGCTTTTCTCCGGTGTGGATCCTCATGTGAAGCTGAACATATTGTTTGTTTGGGAAACTTGTCCCACACTGATCACATGTGAACGGCTTCTCTCCAGTATGAACTCTCATGTGAATGTCCAGACTTTGTTTGATTGAGAATCTCTTTTCACACTGATCACACATATACGGCTTCTCTCCGGTGTGGATCTTCATGTGGTGATTAAGACTTGTTTTATGTGTAAATATCTTCCCACATTGATCACATGTGAACGGCTTCTCTCTAGTATATCTAGATTTTTCTCTCTGTGTCTCTTCTCAGCTGTGGTGATGTGGTTTCTCCACTGCATGGATCTTCATGTGTATCTTCAGGTGACTTTTAATAGAGAATCTCTTTCCACACTGATCACACGTGTGCGGCTTCTCTCCAGTATGAATCCTCTCATGTGTTTTCAGATATGATGACGTATTGAATCTCTTGTCACAGTGTGAACACTTGTATGGTTTTTCTCCAGTGTGAATTCTCTGGTGCTGTTTTAAACAGTGTGCTGTAGTAAACATTTTCTCACAATTAAAGCACATGTACTCTCTCACACCAGTGTGTTTTCTGATGTTCCTTTAAACTACACAGCAGTGAAAAACTCTTTCCACACACAGAACATGAATGTGGCTTCTCCTTCGTATGAACTCTCAGGTGTCTCTTCAGGTCTGATGACCGAATAAATGTTTTGTCGCACTGATCACATGTGAACGGCTTCTCTCCAGTGTGAACTATCATGTGACGAACAAGACTTTGTTTGCTTGAGAATCTCTTTTCACACTGATCACATGTGAACAGCTTCTCGCCAGTGTGAACTCTCATGTGACGCTCAAGATGTTGTTTGTTTGAGAAACTCTTTCCACACTAAGTGCAGGTTGTAGATTTCTCGGCTCTTCTTTTCTTTAAAAATGTATTTTCAGTCTTTGAGCGACTCAAAGGTTTTTCTTCAGATTTGACATGATGTTTCTCCTCCACTTCACTCAGTTCTTCACTCTCCTCCTTCACTTCCATCAGCTCTGAAAAAAAAAAGTTTAATTTTATTTTCAGCAAATCTTCCAATTATTATTTTTTAAACATTATAGGCACAAGTCCCATGTTTGTGTAGTGAGAAATGATGATTTGCTGCTCAAGAAACAATTTTGATCAGTATTGAAAACAAGTTGTTTTTAACACTTTGATGAACAGTAAATTCAAAAGAACAACATTTATCTCTAATGGAAAGCATTTGTAACATTATGTCTTTATGTAACACAATATAAGGCATCTTGCGTATCAAATCATCTTAGGTCCAGTGTGACTGGCCCTTAATAATTAAAAGCTTTTCAGTAAAATAAATTAAATACATTTTTTAAAGTTAATATTATGCTAGATAATGACATTGTTCATCAAATACATTTTTAGATTAGAATGATTTCTGAAGGATCATGTGACTCTGAAGACTGGAGTAATGATGCTGAAAATTCAGCTTTGATCACACAAATAAATTAAATTTTACTATATATTCAAACAGAATATGTATAGTTAGATTACTTGGTAACGCTTTAGATTACAGCCCGGAAAGTTCTGCGTAATTACAATGAATTTACAGCATAACTTTCAATAATTATAGTGTAACTATACAGTAAGTATGTGTAAGTATAGGGGAACAATATGTAAAGTATTGGGAATAAAGGGGTAACAACCAGGAAAATAAAAAATTATTTATACTGTAAATATTTTATATCTAAGGGGTACTTATGACATGTAACTAAGGGGTAAATATGACATTACGGGCCGTAAATTAAAGTGGTGCTTGTTACCCTCTTATTTCATGTAGTTACAGGGTAAGTAATTAATAAAATGCAAACAATCTGATATCACTGACTCTGAAACCTTTATTTGAAAAACAACTTTATTAAAAACAGGTCTACAACACTTATTATTCATTTTTTAAAATCAACTTTTAAGTTACTTTCTGTCAAGTCCTGACAGAAAGTAACAGGTTTTGTCCATTTTTTGGTTGTTGTTGTTTCTCGCTTGGCTTCCTCCTGCTCTTGTTTCTCAGCTGATGAATCTTAAGAAGGAATCCCGTTGCTATTCTGTATTATAAGAAAATACAGTACACCCAGAAATTCACTATGGAAATTCATGGTTTAGTCTATTCATCTTTTCGCTTCCGACCAGCTGTCACCAGCGCCTGCATGAGAGTCGACTTTGCGTTCGATGAAGCACATTGAAATGAGCAACGTGAAGCTTTCATGACGTTCTCGCGGGAGATTCATGTGAAACTCGCGCGAGAACTGCCGTCTCTGTTATTCTGTCTTGTTTGTTTCTCATTCTCATTATCTGTTATCCTGTGTATTTTGTTGTGAGCATTACTAAAAAAATAATAAAAAAAAAAAAAAACTGACAGCATCCAACATCTGCGTGAGTTTCTCGGCACGCCTACGTCACGCTTCAAGTTACATCAAGCATGAACTCTCAACCCTCGCATGCACGCGCAGAAGACAGCTGGTCGAAAGTTTTAAAAATATTAAAATATATGGTATTTTTCTTACAAATACGTATCGTTTCACTTCAGAAGACATCGATTCATCCATTGGGGTCGTATGGATTACTGTAGTTATTGCTGTTTGTGCTGTTTGATGCTTCGACTTTTAGGAACATGTGAGCTTGCATTATAAAGCGTTCCCAGATGATTTTTTTTTTTTTCCTAAAATCCTTTTTTTTGTTCATCTTAAGAAGGAAAGTCGTATACATCTCAGATGGCATGAGGGTAAATGATGAGTAAATGATGAGCACATTTCCGGGTGTACTGTATTTTTTAAATACAGAATAGCAAATGGGATTCCCTCTTAAGATTCATCAGTGGAATGAAAGAAAAGAGGAACAAGAGGAGGAGGAAGCCAAGCAAGAGAAACGAATAAGAAGTGTTGTAACTTTAAATCTGTTTTGAAATAAGTTGTTTTTCAGATAAAGTTTTCCAAGTGATATGACTGTTTGCGTATTTATTTATTTATTTATTTATTATTAATTACTTACCCTGTAACTACATGAAACAAGAGTGTAACAAGCTCCACTTTAATTTACGGCCCGTAATGTCATACTTACCCTGTAACTACATGAAATAAGAGGGTAACAAGCTCCACTTTAAATTTACGGCCCGTAATGTCATATTTACCCCTTAGTTACATGTCATAAGTACCCCTTAGTTATAAAATATTTACAGTATAAAATAATTTGTTATTTTCCTGGTTGTTACCCCTTTATTTCCAATACTTCACATATTGTTCCCCTATACTTACACATACTTACTGTATAGTTAGTTACACTATAATTATTGAAAATTACGCTGTAAATTTGTTGTAATTACGCAGTACTTTCCGGGCTGTAATCTAAAGTGTTACCGATTACTTCTTTTAAAGTAAACTTGATTTTGTGAATAATCTACAAACAACACATTAAATCATCAAGTCTCCTCACATTCATTCTCTAGTTCTTCACATTCGTCATTGACAGGCCCAGCGGAGGGTCTTTGTCTCCTCAGGTGTGAATCACAGCATTATTCATGATGCTTCACGCCCTCGACACATACAGCCATTCTGATACTAAGAGTGTCTTACAAAAGATAAATCACTATATTGTTTCGTATAGGGCTGACCCCTAATAGTCGACTAACCGTTAGTGAGTTAGAAGAGGCTTGATCGACCAAGATTTGATTAGTCGGTTAGTCACAAAAAACTTATCAGGAAACCCAAACATTCGCCCATCATTCATCGATCTCAAATATGGCTTATCACTTGAAACATGTAAGCAGTAGTGACTTTACAATCCTCTCGCTCTAATGTTAGTCTAGTTCACTCAATGTGTGCTGTTATGTGGCTCATGTCCATGTGTTTGTGTGTAGAGCGTGTTTACTGCATGACACGGAGGCGCCGGTGCGATCATCTATCATGTCTATCATTGTGCTGAATACAGTGAAATCAGACTTCAGCCATGAAAATGTTTTTAAGAAACTGATAAAAGCACAAATATCAGGGCATGTCAAAACTTCTGCCCCAAAACCCCCTCAGACCCCAGAGGATTCAGTTATATTGAGCTTTGTTGGTAAAATGTCTGCTGGGATGTTGAAAAATGTTCAGTGTTAAATAATATTTTTAAAATGTAGTATGTTAATTGATTTCTTCTTTGAAAAGCAAGACAAAATAATTAAAAGCAAATTTAATTTATACAAAAGTGAAAACATTTGCAAAATAAATCAGAAAAAAAATGTTAAAAACATGTTCGGTATTTAGCCAAGTGTTTCATTATATTTGGTTTCGGTGCATCTCTGACCATTATTATGATTTTTATACAAGCACATGGCATGGCTTAGGGTTGAGCTCTGAGTATGAATAACTTCTATAATTTATGATAATAAATAATATTGATGATCCTCAGACTATCAACACTCATTTAACAAGACATTCAAATCATCTCACTTTATTCTGAGTGTTTGCTGTTAGAAACTGATTATCAGAGTCAGGATATATGAGAAAAGACTATAAAACTGCTCTATTGAAAGATGTTTTGTCGTTTTGAACAGTATTTGGCGCGTCTACCGTTGGCGGCAGATGACATCACCGCTCGCGCGCGCCTTCCTCTCATTCAGTTTCAGCGTTGTTATTTGTAATGGTACCATTAGTGTTTGTTTTGTATTATTGGAGTTTTATCCATGTCATATTGTGAGAAATACAGCAAACACTCAGAATAAAGTGAGATGATCTGAATGTCTTGTTGAATGAGTGTTGATAGTCTGAGGATCATCAATATTAACAGAGAAACTGCTGAAAACACTCTTTATTTCATGACAATAGTTCCTGTTTTCACCTCATTTATTATGCTGATGTCTTCAGATCTGCTGTAAATTGACACTTAAAGCTCATTTCATTGCTGTCAACAGACTGAGAGGATTTGTTGACTACAAATATCTACATTTATTTCTGTCTTTATGCTGCATCTGTTTTTCTTATCATTATTTATATTTGGGAGAATTTACATTATTTATATTCTCTTATCAAGACATCAATATAAAACACACTTAGTAACTAGGGCTGGGCGATATGTAAAAAATATTTTATCGATAATCGCCTTAAAAAATGTCGCGATATCCGATAATACTTTAATAATATTTTTTTTTTCTCATGTTTTAGAGCTCCGATGTGTCCTTACAGGCCTCTTATAACGAAATAATAATAATAAAAAATCATTAATTATTTGGAAAATAAGTATTACAAATGTTGTTTGTAAATTTTATGTTTCATTTATTTTCATAATGAACAGGCTGCGATATCAAGCAGTGCCTTTGACGTGTGCGCGCGAGGCACTGGCGTTATCACTTGAACTGCTTCCTTACACCAGTGAAAACAACTTAAAATACTCATTTTTGGTCAAACATAAACTGTAAAGAGTTTAATCATATCTGTGTACACTCACAACAAAAACAAAACATTTTGTTTTTTGTAAAATAAAGAAAACAGGTACCACTTTCTTCCGTCTTAGTTTCCTTTTGAACTTGTTTGTGTGGAGAGCGTCGCAAAAAAAAAAAAAATCAATTAAAACAGCATAAGGCTTCAGTTTTTTTTCTTTCGTTTTGTTAATCTGTTAATTGTTTAAGTGAATATATTTTGTGTATTTGTTTTATTTAGGCTATATGAGTTTATTTTGCACTGCAGATGTGAATCCTCCTTTTTGTTGTTTGCGTGTGTAAAACGAAACCACTGGAAAACAAATGTGGTTATTTTTAACGAGTCATAGACCTTTAGGCTATCCATTCTAATTTAATTTAGCCTTTTAATTATAATTTAACAATCTAGTCCGTTTAAACAGAAATGTACATTATTAGCGCCGTGGGTAGGCTGTAGGGCTAGGCTGATGTCAATAAATCCAATATAGTCTGTTACACACACTGCGTGACAAAACTGTGTTTACGTGAATGCTTGAATGTTTTAAAAATAAAAATACATTGGTAATAAGCAAAATCAAAATGGTAATTTTATAAAGAGTAGCCTAGGCCTATTCGATTCCTGGCTTTAAGTAAATGTGATTCCAGAATAGATAATTCCTAACCCTATTAATTAACTACTAAGCTACAAAATATTTCATTTATGCTATGTGAATAAATATGTAAATGGTAACTACAGGACTATGCTAATTTTTAATCAATTTTTATTTTTTTTTAAAACTATGTTTTGTTTTTTTTCTCGATGTTGGCGATTATGGTCTGTAACAGACTTTTAATATCGACATCGTGATACTTGCAAGACATCGTCGATATACAATAATATCATCATATCGCCCAGCCCTATTAGTAACTGATGTTTTATTTTGGCAGATCAGCTTCTCCTAGTGCAGTTCATCATCCGTGAAGCTCCTCCCACATCACGCACATCATCAGTGAAGCTCCTCCCACATTATGCACATCATCAGTGGAGCTCCTCCCACAGCAGTTCATCAATAAATGTTGGAATATTCCCATCAGACGAGCATCAGAGCATCAGGAAGAGCTGAAATCTGCAAAGACTGAGTTTATTAAAGAGGACAGTGAGAACATGAGTGATCCAGAACCCTGCAGAATGAAACACACTGAAGATACTGAAGAACAAAGAGGTTGGTGTTTATTCTTCATTCATTCATGATGCTGAACAACATTCATGAAACAGAGGTTCAAACACTTCTGCACATTTAGAGAAACAGTTGAACTATGAAATGAGACATAATGTTCTTTTCTAATAAAAGCTCAATAAAGGGAAGTTTGAGAAACTTTTATATTGATTGTCAACATCAGATCAAACTAAATATTTATTTCACATTTATTTTATATCTGCTTCACAATTTACCAGAGTGTTTCCAGAATTTAGGCATTTTAATATAGTTTACAACATTGTTATTTTTAGGAATAAACTGTAAACACCAAAATGTTTGAAGTAAATGAACTTTCCAGAATGGCTGACAGGGTTGTAAGTGTAACTTGAGCAAAATCTCTTCTTAGAGTAACTTTGGTAACAGGGTTGATGAATGCAGTCATTCATTTGTGTAAAAACTGAGACAATGGATTGAGATTATTTTCTTGTCCTCCCATCATGCTGTAGAGAGAGCCCAGATGATGTCACTTCCTGGGTGTTTTTGAAAGCAGGAAAATCATGTCAGAAGTAACAGGGTTGAGTGAATCATGAAGGACACTGATAATAACACATTTAAAGATGCAGTCAGTCTAGACTTTGAGCATGTGAACTTTCTACAGACGCTGAAACTGTCATGATATGATGTCACACTCTGTGAATCTCTTTTAAAACATAAATAACAAACAATAATCATTTCAAAATGTAAAAATATACAATCTACTCCACTTTACTGCAAACTTCACTTGATCTTGTGTTTCTGGTGTCCCACATTCACATGTGTATGAATGGAAGTCAGTGGAAGGAGAAGTCTAGTGTGACCGGCCCTTTATAATTACACAGTTACAGGAAAATAAATGAAATATCAGTCTAAAAGTTGATGTCAAAATAATGCTGTTAATATCACATTAGATATTTTTGAGTAGTTCTCACTACTATTGATATTTTTTTTAGAAATAAATAATTTCTCGGTTTCCTACTTTGTCTTTTACTGGCTATTGATATTTTTAATATTTTTATACCATCATATGTCACCAAAGTCACCAGAGTTTAGGTTTTGGCTGTCTGGTCTTACTGGAATGATTTTTTTTTGTAATGTAAAATAAATATTAAATATAACATAAATAAGCTTATTTTACATAAAAATATTGTACTTTTAGAGACAAATGAATAAAAAAACAAATCATAAAAAAAGTACATAAATTGATCATTTTTATTTTATCGAAGATAGTGATATTTAATTTTAATAACCATTTGGAATTGGAGTCAGATTAAGCGTTGAGCTAAAGTAAAACTGAAACTAAATTTAAAAATAATTAAGTGAACTTCTCAGGAGCGCTGAAAAGACATACACACATTATATCTTCACCCAGACCTCTGGATTGTGTTGTTGAGATGACCGGTGTGTCTGTACAGCTGGAAGATTAATGTTAAAGTTAATCAGGGACATATGCAATTAATTTATGAAAATGTAAATGCATCAAAATGATTGGGATATTTTATAGCAGTTGTCTATCACAGCAAGTCTCAGTTTTATTACCTTTTTATTTTGATTTTTATTAAATTAAATTACACTTTTTTTTTCTTTGATTTCAGAGCTGATGGAAGTGAAGGAGGAGAGTGAAGAACTGAGTGAAGTGGAGGAGGAACATCATGACAAACCTGGAGAAAAACCTTTGAGTCGCTCAAAGACTAAAAAGACATTTTTAAAGAAAAGAAGAGCCAAGAAATCTACAACCTGCACTCAGTGTGGAAAGAGTTTCCCAAAGAAATCTGGTCTAGAGCTTCACATGAGGATCCACACCGGAGAGAAGCCGTTCACATGTGATCAGTGTGGAAAGAGTTTCTCACTAAAACAAAGTCTTGAGCGTCACATGACAGTTCACACAGGAGAGAAGCCGTTCACATGTGACCAGTGTGGGAAGAGTTTCAGTCAATCATCAAGCCTCAAAGATCACATGAGGATCCACACTGGAGAGAAGCCGTTCACATGTGATCAATGTGGGATGAGCTACAGACGATCATCACGCCTTAAAGAACACATGAGGATCCATACTGGAGAGAGACCGTTCACATGCAATCAATGTGGGAAGAGCTTCATTCACTCATCAACCCTTAAAGCACACATGATGATCCACACCAGAGTGAGACTGTTCACATGTCATCAATGCAGCAAAACATTTGTCTTGGAATCAGCTCTGAAGAAACACCTGGGAGTTCATACGAAGGAGAAGCCACATTCATGTTCTGTGTGTGGAAAGAGATTTTCACTGCTGCAATATTTACATGCGCATCAGAAAACACACACTGCTGTGAGAGAGTATGTGTGCTTTGAGTGTGAGAAGATGTTTACTACAGCAAACAGTTTAAAACTGCACCAGAGGATTCACACTGGAGAAAAACCTTACAAGTGTTCACACTGTGACAAGAGATTCAGTCGGTTAGCACATCTGAAAAGACATGAGATGATCCACACTGGAGATAAACCTTACAAGTGTTCACACTGTGACAAGAGATTCAATCAGTCATCATCTCTGAAAACTCATGAGATGATCCACACTGGAGAAAAACCTTACAAGTGTTCACACTGTGACAAGAGATTCAGTTGTTTATCAAATCTGAAAACACATGAGAAGATCCACACTGGAGAGAAGCCGCACACGTGTGATCAGTGTGGAAAGAGTTTCTCTATTAAAAGTCACCTGAAGCAACACAAGAAGATCCATGCAGTGGAGAAACCACATCAACACAGTCTGGGATCATGATAAGTAGTTCATCTTTATGTGCTGAGAAGAGACACAGAAGAGACTCAGCCAAATCTCTCCTCTCCACCTATAGTTGGCGCTGTTGCTCTGTGTCTGCTGTTGAATTATCCAGGTTGTGGATGAGGAGCGACCCCTGATGTGATTGTGTACATACAGTAGTACATAGTTCAGTGTTATATAAATGCTTCATTCATTCATTTATTCATAGTTAGCCGTTTCTCAATATGCGTTCTTGTCTGTTCTTGTGAAATTCATCAGTTGCTGCCCAAGTTCTGATCTAATTCAAAGTTCACATCTAGCCAAAGAAATTTCCATATCCCCGTATGTGTTCTTGATCCACCCCTTTTATCGAGTCTTACAGTCTTACCTCGGCTAGTACTCTGTACTCTCTGTAGTGGTTAAACATGAGATATAATTCATCTTTTGTATATATAACAGGTGATCTTTGGTCATGAATCTATAATTTGTAGGTAAACTTTACCGTTGTAGCCTACTAGAGCACTGACTTTGTACATTTGACTGAATTGTTTGCTTTATTTCTTATTGTAGCTTCTTGTGCCTTACTTATACTTTTCTAATGTTTATTATTGATCATTAAAACTAAGAAAAAGAAACAGTGTTGTGTTTTATGTTTGCAGACTATATGCACATATTACCTGAACCACATGTTTAATCTTTTTTAAAATGTAAACAAAAAGAGGAAGAGCTGTGTTTTATAGTTTGTTTGGTTATAAATATACATGCAGTGAAGATAATCGATGAACGTGTTGCCTAAACTACATGCATGGCTATTAATATGTTTAAGATTTTTTAAATGAAAACTAAATATAGTGGTGTTTTATAGCATATGTGTCCTGTGAAGATGGCACAGATTAGAGGTATTAGACACAACAGTCTTCAATCAGCATAATGACGATTCCCTCGCATCTGATTCAGAGCATTAGCATACTGTAATGATGATGAAGGCCATTGTCCCACATTTAATTCACATGAATACTTTTAAAGTGATAACAGCTGTGCCAGGACAGTCAAGAGCTCAACCCATATTTCATGTCAATAGTTCCTGTTTTCACCTCATTTATTATGCTGATGTCTTCAGATCTGCTGTAAATTGACACTTAAAGCTCATTTCATTGCTGTCAACAGCCTGAGAAGATTTGATGACTACAGATATGTAGGTTTATTTCTGTGTTTATGTTAATGTTTTAAGTGAAGCTCCTCCCACAGCAGTCACATCATCAGTGAAGCTTCTCCCACAACAGTTCCCCCATAAATGGAAAGAGCTGAAATCTGTTTTATTAAAGTTCATTCAAGAGGACAGTGAGAACATGAGTGATCCAGAACCCTGCAGAATGAAACACACTGAAGATACTGAAGAACAAAGAGGTTGGTGTTTATTCTTCATTCATTCATGATAGTACTTCAGGTACTTTAACTTCAGCAATAATATGGAAGAAAAAGTCCAGTGTGACCGGTCCTTAATAATTACTAAGTTTGGTATCAGCACTGTGGCACTGTTGTATATATTTTTTAATGTTTTTACATGAGATAAGTGTGTCGGGCCAGTGTGTGTGAGGGCTTCCAGCGGGCCGAACCTGATAAAAGCAGCTGTTTACCTTTTTTATTGTTTTATTTTAAATATTTAAAACCCAAGCATTGGCCACATTTAACAATAAAAAGTGATAGATTGATCATCATTAATTCATTTGTGTGGATTGCACATTAATCATACAGAAATAAAGTTGTATTTACTGTTATTTCACAAAAGAAAGAATCACGTAGGTCTACTTATTCAGTCGTGTCTGTTTATTTGTAGGCTAATACAGGACAGCACAAAACAACACAGGTTTTATTACGGAAGCATTTAAGGATATATATGTAGCCTATATATAGATTCTCATAAGTTTAAATCACATTTCCTGAGAAAGAATAATCATTGCTATATTTTTCCACCAAATTATCCGATTTGAGGAGCTTTGAGCACTCCAGTCCCAATTAATGTAGTGTTAAAATTTCAGCCAGAGCAACAGGAGCTCCCAAAAACCAGAGCTAGCGTATTTGTGGAGATATGGATATCAAGCCGTATAAAGACACAAGATATATTGGCAGATAAATATGCAAACAAATAAATACATGATGGTTATATATGATTTGACTCTCTCCAAACTCTGATAAAAGCCTTTGTTCATAAACACTTCTTAAGCCCGAGTTGGCCCACTTTGACTCAAGGTATTCTGCGGGCTGAAAAACTCGAATGACGGTCGATCAAACCCTGGAAGTGACAATGGAAACTTGTGCTTCTAGCCCGACAGTGTAAACACTGCTATTTTTAATAGTTCTCTTGACAGAAACATGAGATTTGGGCCTATAATGATTACAAGTAATAATTGGAAGATCAGTGTACCTAAGTTGTGGAGATTTTCAGGGACGTGCATAATTAATTTAGAAATTTAGAAATTTATCAAAATTCTGTGAATAATTTGGGCCTCACTTTGTCCTTTCACTTCATATTTCTCTATTTGAGTTTTGATGTTCTGAAAATGAAATTAAACTTTTTCTCTTTCATTTCAGAGCTGATGGAAGTGAAGGAGGAGAGTGAAGAACTGAGTGAAGTGGAGGAGAAACATTATGACAAACCTGGAGAAAAACCTTTGAGTCGCTCAAAGACTAAAAAGAAATTTTTAAAGAAAATAAGAGCCAAGAAATCTACAACCTGCACTCAGTGTGGAAAGAAATTCTCAACAAAACAAAGTCTTGATGTTCACATGAGAGTTCATACTGGAGAGAAGCCGTTCACATGTGATGAATGTGGAAAGAGCTTCACACACAAACATCATCTTGAGATTCACATAAGAATCCACACTAGGGAGAAGCCATTCACATGTGATCAGTGTGAGAAGAGATTCTCAAACAAACAAAGTCTTGATCGTCACATCAGAGTTCACACTGGAGAGAAGCCGTTCACATGTGATCAGTGCGGCAAAACATTTATTCGGTCATCAGACCTGAAAGTTCATACGAAGGAGAAGCCACATTCATGTTCTGTGTGTGGAAAGAGTTTTTCACTGCTGAAATATTTACATACACATCAGAAAATACACACTGGTGTGAGAGAGTTCATGTGCTTTGAGTGTGAGAAGACTTTTACTACAGCAAACTATTTAAACGTGCACAAGAGGATCCACACTGGAGAAAAACCTTACAAGTGTTCACACTGTGACAAGAGATTCAATACGTCATCATATCTGAAAACACATGAGAGGATCCACACTGGAGAGAAGCCGCACACGTGTGATCAGTGTGGAAAGAGTTTCTCCATTAAAAGTCACCTGAAGATACACATGAAGATCCATGCAGTGGAGAAACCACATCACCACAGGTAAGTAGTTCATCTTTATGTGTTGTAAGTTAGTCACACCCAAGACTGTTTACCATCCTTCTGATCAGATGTTTAGCCAAGATGTTTACTTAACATTGATTATTCGTGTTACATCGTGTTTGTTGTAAATGAAATGTTTTTGTCAGAACGACCAGAAAGCATCTGAAAGGAGAGGGCAGAGAGATCCAGTGATCCAGAACCTGCAGAATGAAACTTCATGATACTGAAGAACAAAGAGGTGTTTATTCATTCATTCATTCATTCATCATGATATTGAAGAACATGTTGATGCTCATGTAACCGGTCCTCTGCTGACCGCCGTTACCGCTATCTGCGTTGTGTGTAAGAAGACTCAGGACACTTCTGATGTCGTTCACCAAGAAGGGATTTAATGTCAGCCAGAGCCAGCATTAACTTCACTCCATCTGTTGATTAATATGAATAAAGTTCATATCTCTCTCTCTTGTGGGTGTTTCATAAGACAAACCTCTCCCCAGCATAACCAATGTGAACTCATTTTGTGTTACAATAGAAAAAATAAACATTAACACTGAAACATTACAGTATTAACACAGTACAAAAGAATAAAAGGACATCAAAAGACAATAAAGAGTGAAATACCTGTTGATTAATATGAATAAAGTTCATATCTCTCTCTCTTGTGGGTGTTTCATAAGACAAACCTGTATAATATAACATTTGTTAGCTGATTGATAACTCTAAACCATGCAAATAGATATTATACGGCCCACACGATATAACTTTATATTCTCAATTCACTCAGGTATAAAACATACAACAGAACGCTGCAAATAGTCTCAGTACTATTTACAATAAGATATTTAGTCGATTTATAAACTTTGTCAACATATTTCACTCGTAAAATGCAGAGCTCAGAAAAACGCTTACCTCTCCCCAGCATAACCAATGTGAACTGGCGAGAGGCGCGGAGTCACTCGAAAATGGCGTCAGCAAAGCGCCAGAAGACAATATCAAAATAAAAGTCTCAAAATAGTGAACAGTAGAATCAACATATTACTCAAAGAAAACGGGAATAAATAAATATAAAATACATTTGAAGGATTTTAGTGAAAAGCAATGTGTAACATTCAAATTGTATTTACTTTAACTCGTTACATACACCCCTTCCGGATTTCACTAAAATCCGTATAGGATCCAAACCAAATAACTGGTACAGGTCTACAATGAAACTTTCATTAGTTCAACTTGTAAGTTACCCACTAATAGGTCAAGAAAAACCTCAGGGTGATCAAGCCTAAGATCATCTTGGAACATTACGATGCCTTGTACACCATAATATGACCTGACCCTTATATATTTCGTATTTGGAATCAAAATGTCTCTTCACATCATACAAAAACAGAATACATAAGAAAACTCTTTAGAACAGAGAAAGAAATGACCCAGTTCTCTTTTTCAGATTACTTCCTACACCTTGGATGTAAAAGGGTTTCTGAACCATCGACTCAATTAATCTGTTCACTTTCTTAACAACTCTACCTGCTCGTGTTCTAACACCCTGAATATCAGGAACTGGAACTTGGGTGTCAGTATGAGTGACTGTATGACTGTCAGTCAGAACTGGTGTATGTGTATCTGTGTCACAGTCAAAGTTTACGTCAAGAGATGTTGGACTGGCTTCAATTTCACTCTGAGGAAGTTCTCTGCTACTGATCTCTTGAGTCTGCAACTCATCACTGGACTCTTTTCCATCTGAACTGAGGTGGTCTGTTCCCAAAGCTTCCTCAACAGCAGAGTCTTGAACTCCAGGGCTTTCAGACTCTTGAGCTACCAAGCTTTCAGTGTCTTCATTAACCCATCTCATGGTTCTTTCCTCCACATCCATCGGATCGAAGTCTTCCTCGCAGAACTCACTCCTGATGCTATGTGTCTCACACTCTGCAGAAGGTAGTATGCTTCTCTCATCCTCAGATGACTCAACAGGTAAGAAACTAATATCCAACAGCAGGTTTCTGTGCACTATCCTCACACTTCCTTTTTCATTTTTCAGCTTGTAAGTGTGCGTCTGCAGGTTTCTGTCCACTACAGTGTACACTACAGGGTCCCACTTATCTGCTAGCTTCCTCTTTCCTCTTTCTCCTTTATTCGCCACCAGCACACGGTCCCCAATATTTAGACATGTACCTCTGGCTTTCTTGTTGTAACCTTTTGCCTGTTTCCTCTGCTCTTTTTCAGAGTGTCGCTGCGCGATCTCAACTGCTTCATGGAGGTATGACATCAACGACTTCAGGTAAGTACCATGATCTACAACTGCGGGGTCATGTAGCACCTGTCTGAACATAACGTCCACCGGCAATCTCGGTACACGTCCAAACATAAGCTGAAATGGCGCATACCCTGTCGTCTCATGGACCGTAGCGTTGTAGGCGAAGGTCAGTGTTTGTATTTGCTCTGGCCATTTGTGCTTTTCTTTCAGAGGCAGGGTTCGGAGCATACTCCCCAAAGTACGATTAAACCTCTCTACGCCTCCATTTCCCATTGGGTGGTAGGCGGTGGTGTGAGACTTGGCGACCCCTGATAGTTTTAACAACTCCGCTAGAAGGGCACTTTCGAAGTTGGCTCCCTGGTCCGTGTGAATGCGACTCGGGAATCCGTACACACAGAATACACGGTCCCAAAGCTTCCTTGCGACTTGTTTTGCGGACTGATTCGCACAAGGGAAGGCATGAGCCAACTTCGTGAAATGGTCTGTCATAACAAGCACATCAACTGAGCGTTTCTTCGCATCCTCCGCAGTCCAGAAATCCAGACATACCAACTCCATAGGCATAGAGGTCTTAATACTTTCAAGCGGGGCTCGTGCAGATGGTTCGGGAGCCTTGGCCAGGATGCATCTTTGACAGCACTTGATGTATTCACAAACATCCTTCCCCATTCCCGGCCAGAAGAAGCGTTGGCGGGCTAGATGAATGGTTCTCGCTTGGCCTTGATGACCCGCCAAATCGTGCACACCCTTCAAAGCTTGGTCTTTGAGGCTAGAGGGTAAGATCAGTTGAGACCGCTTTTGTTTACTGTGTGGATCTTGTGTGACTCGGTAGAGTATTCCATCCTTAATCTTTAATTTGTCCCATTGTCTGAGGAGAGTTATGGCTCTGGAACTCATGTTGGCCTTTTCTCGCCTCGATGGTTGACGCTTTAGGTTCAAAAAGAATGTCACTCTTGAAATGACTGAATCGGCTTCTTGCAATTCACGAATTTTATCTGCAGGGATCGTTGGAAGGGTATCAGCACCAGCTGGAACTAGATCTTGGTAAGACTGAATTAATTGCACTGCTCTAGCTTGAAATGTTTCTTCCCACTGATCATGTAAACTTAAACAGGCTTTGACAGTGGTGCTGTCAGAAGGAAAGGAAAGACAGGACTGAGAGCAAATCTGTAAGTTCTGAGCTCCTTGACGAAAAGCATCTCGAACTCCATCTCCATCAACCTCTTCAGCCTCCACAAGTAAATCACGATATGGCTCCTTCATTAGCCTGCTGCTCACAGTTTTAACAAAAGGGTCCCTACTCAGAGCATCCGCCACTATGTTTTTGGTCCCTGCTATATGCTTCAGCTCAAAGGTGTAAGCTGCCAGTTTGGACACCCAACGTTGTTCACAAGCGCTGAGTTTCGCCTTGGACATAACATACGTGAGCGGACTGTTGTCTGTCCAGACTGTGAATGTTTGACCTTTTAACCAATGGCTAAATTTCTCGCATACGCTCCATTTGAGTGCCAGAAACTCGAGCTTATGAACTGGGTAGTTCCTCTGTGATTTACTCAGAGTCCTGCTAGCGAATGCGATTGGGCGAGCTCGGTCTTCGCCTGCAGGCACTTGGGATAATACGGCTCCCAAACCGTCCAGTGAAGCGTCAATTGCAAGAATTAGAGGTCGAGTGAAGTCGGGGTGTGCTAAAACCACACTCTTAAGCAGGCTCTCCTTGAGGTTACATAGTGCGTGATCACATTCCTCAGTCCAATCTGTGGGCTTGAGCTTCCTGTAAGTTCCTGCTTTAGTTTCTCCCTTGCTTCCTCTCTTCCTTCTCTGACCAGCTGTAAGAGCAAAAAGTGGCTTCGCCAAAGCAGAACATCCAGGAATGAAATGTTGGTAATATAAGATCATACCAAGGACTGATTTAATTCTCTGCACTGACGGAGTACATCTGTCATCTTCCATCAAATCAAACTTGGACAGTTTCGAGATAACTTCAACTTTAGCAGGATCTACAGAAACTCCATCTCTATCAATAATGTGACCCAGAAACTTTACAGAGGTTCTCAGTAGGTGGCATTTCTTAGGGCTCAGCTTAAGATTGTACTGCCTCAAACGACTGAACACGACCTCTAACCTTTCTAAGGCTTCCTGCTCATTTGGAGCGAACACCAACAGATCGTCAAGATAACATAATAAGCTGCTGAAGTTTAAGTCTCCAAAGATGCTTACCATCATCCGCATAAAGGAGGCTGGGCTGTTGCATAGCCCTTGCGGCATCCTATTATACTCGTGCAGCCCTACAGGAGTTGTGAACGCAGTGTATTTCTTGTCCTCTTCGGCCATAGGTATGTTATAGAATCCTGAAGTCAGGTCCATGGTGCTGAAGAGTGTGTTCCCGCCCAGAGCAGCTAAGCAGTCAGACTGGTGTGGAAGTGGGTGTGCATCCTTTATCGTTCGAGCATTTAACCATCTGAAGTCTGTGCATATCCTCAGACTGCCATCCTTTTTCCACACTAGGACTAACGGGGAAGCATACTCGCTTACGGACTTCCTTATTATCCCTTGTTCTTCCATCTGGGACAAAACTTGCCGCAACTTTTGGTAGTGCGCTGGCGGCACTCTACGATAAGGGAGTCTGAATGGACGCTCATCCATTAGTCGAATGCGGTGAACAAACCCTTTTACTTCGCCACAGTCCAACGCATGCTTAGAAAACACATCGTTGTATCTCTCCAGTAACTGCACTAACTTCTCTTTTGACTCATGGCTGATAGAGCAAGACTGGATGTCAAGATCAGCGAGACCAACAGTTTCCAATCTACGTCTGAAATCAGATGATGAATTAGGTGAACGCTGATTCTCCTCTGTAAACACTTCAGCTCGACTCAGCCCTTGGAAAAGTTCGAAATCTTCCACTGCAACACAGGGAAACACATCTGCTATTTTGCGGTTTCTCTTTAGAGTGATTGGCTTGTCAGAGAAGTTGGTGACTTTTACAGGGACCCAGCGATCACCCCATAATGGCGTGACAACCCGCCCGACCATGATGTCTCGTGTCACAGACCTCGAAGTTGTCGGTTCCACCACAACTGTGCTCCCTGGGGACATGGGAACATTTTTCGGCAACTTTCCCCAGACAAGATGTTCCTGCTTTGCTAAGAGGGTGACACTCTGCTGTAGCTTGACGGTTCCCACCTTGTCTGGCAGCTCTGAACCCTTCCACCGACACGTGTTGGCCATAACATCTAGGAACTGCTCACATCCTGCCATTGGTTCCACACTGTGATTAGAAACAAGTCTCCAGTAATCACTGCTACCTTTCATGCGATGAGCAAGGAATTTGATCACATTTGTGCCAATGATCAGATCATCCCGCTGGCCGGGTACAACAAGAATGGGCACTAGGCAGCTCTCTCCATAAACTTTCAACTCAACCTCATACATACATTTTGGTCTTGTAACCTTGCCACCACATCCTACTAAGATGACTTCTTCTCGAAGTGGTGTGGGTGAGGGCAGTACATTCTCACTTAACATCCTCTTCTCTGCTTTATCACTAAAAGTGCAGGCCATGGAACCTGTATCAAGCATTCCCTTCATTGAAAACACATTATTTACACTGACTGGTGCATAGAACAAATCGTCGAATGCCTCAATTGCTTGGACATTTTGCGCTATCACTTTGGTCCCAGTGGGAGCCTGCGCACATGCGTTCTCGTAAAGCTGGTGAAGATCATTATTCTCTAGGGGTTCTTCACTTATGCTCACGCCTCCCCCTTCCAAACGTGAGCCATCTAGTTTAAATTTGGTGGGCCCCGGAATGGTGCTGGGCCAGGCCTGGACCTGTCACTTGTACATTCCCTCTTGCTATGCCCAGGCTGAAGGCATGCAAAACACAGACGTTCTCGACGACAGTGTGCCACAGTAGAGTGATCGTGGGATCTGCATACTCTACAGAACTTGCTTTGAGGCTGGCGAGATGGCATTTGGACATTTTGAGACAGTGCACGATCGAGAAGGCTAATTAAAGTTCTCATGCAATTGTCATCACTACTCTGTGTGGTGTGTGCAGTGCTGATTCTGCTACACTCACCTGGCTCTATTGGAGAGCCAACATCCACTTCATCCTCTTCGTGGGATGTCTGAACATGAGCGGTGACATGTCTTGTAGCAGTATGACGTTTTGGCTTGGTTGACATATGCTCCTTTAACTCTGTCTGGAAACGATCAAGCTGCTCTTGGATCTCCTGTGCGGTCCATTTTTCTGGAGCTTTGAAGCGGAATACTGCAGCAAGAGTGGAGTCGGGACAGTACTTCACGAACATCATGGCCGCTTCTTGACATGGATCCTCCATTCGTCGTCCGAGCCTCTTTAAAGCTTCCTCTGCGAGATCCACTGCCTTATTCAGCCGCACCCAGTATTCAACGGGATCTTCTCCTGCTAATGGAACAGTGCCATAGAAGTCAGCCAAGGGCATACAAGAATAATTAACATCACCAAAATGCTGCTTCAGAATGTCCATGATCACTTTTGGGTTCTCAACTGGATTTAGAGCTGAATTACAACGGAGAGTGACTCTGACGACATCTTTAGCTTTACCCATCAGTCTGCTTAAGATCTCTTGATGCTGTTCTGCTAATGGTATTCCTCTTTTTCTGAGATACGTGTCCATCAGCTCCTCCCATTCACGCACACTAAGTTTGTCTGATGTATCACCGCGATACACTGGGGGCTCTTTTGCTTCACTCTGCATGACCAACCTCACTCCAGTCAAGTTAAGTGATGGTATTTCTGAGAATGTCTTGCTGGTACTTAACCTTGATGTTTGTGCACCTCTATTCTCTTCTTTACTATAACTAGCTTCCTTTTGAGATGCTAACATGGTCTGCCCCACTTGTTCAGCAATGTGTGCTATCAAACCTTGCCACTTTGGATCTGTTATGTCTGGAACAGCTAATGGCACAGTGTCAGCTACTGGATTGGGATCATGATCGATTACACGTGTGGAGCATAATACAGGGGATGTTCTTTTCACTTTACTTTCGCTCACAATGGGAGTAACTGGAGTTTCACCAAAAAACTTTCCCCTCCCAAGACCTAATCCTGTCATTGTCTCATCAAATTCATCTACTTTTAAACTGAATGCCATGTTCAATTTCACAATAAAAATAGTACAATTGAATATAAATTTATAAACAGAATAAACTCTTGAAAAATTTCAGAAAATGTGAGAAAAATAGTCACTTGTATGAATGAATGCAAAAATCAGTACTAGAAATACCAAATGTCCGTTTGTTTTCTCAGTTCTTTGCTAGAAAAACAGTAAACCTCAATGCAGCGTCCCTCGGTGACCCAACTGACGTGGATCTGGAAGCAAATCTTCAAATCCGGGTCACGGCACCAATGTAACCGGTCCTCTGCTGACCGCCGTTACCGCTATCTGCGTTGTGTGTAAGAAGACTCAGGACACTTCTGATGTCGTTCACCAAAAAAAGGGATTTAATGTCAGCCAGAGCCAGCATTAACTTCACTCCATCTGTTGATTAATATGAATAAAGTTCATATCTCTCTCTCTTGTGGGTGTTTCATAAGACAAACCTCTCCCCAGCATAACCAATGTGAACTCATTTTGTGTTACAATAGAAAAAATAAACATTAACACTGAAACATTACAGTATTAACACAGTACAAAAGAATAAAAGGACATCAAAAGACAATAAAGAGTGAAATACCTGTTGATTAATATGAATAAAGTTCATATCTCTCTCTTGTGGGTGTTTCATAAGACAAACCTGTATAATATAACATTTGTTAGCTGATTGATAACTCTAAACCATGCAAATAGATATTATACGGCCCACACGATATAACTTTATATTCTCAATTCACTCACATATAAAACATACATCAGAACACTGCAAATAGTCTCAATACTATTTACAATAAGATATTTGGTGGATTTATAAACTTAGTCAACTTATTTCACTCGTAAAATGCAGAGCTCAGAAAAACGCTTACCTCTCCCCAGCATAACCAATGTGAACTGGCGAGAGGCGCGGAGTCACTCGAAAATGGCGTCAGCAAAGCGCCAGAAGACAATATCAAAATAAAAGTCTCAAAATAGTGAACAGTAGAATCAACATATTACTCAAAGAAAACGGGAATAAATAAATATAAAATACATTAGAAGGATTTTAGTGAAAAGCAATGTGTAACATTCAAATTGTATTTTCTTTAACTCGTTACACTCACTAGAGTTACATTGTCAATCTTGACAGTGAACATACATTAGCCCAACACATATTTGTTTGTCGTTTGGAGTGAAAGGACTGTCTGTCAACAAATTCACACATTTTTGCATAATTTAGAGGCCAATCAGGTTGTGCCATGTAGGAAATGATGAGATTGTTTACAGGTTACATGTCAAGTCTGCTCCATCTATTAGTTTCGTGACCAAACTAGTGATTTCTAACACAAATCATCTTCATGACATTAAAATAAATCATAATCGTGACACAGCAGTTGTCGACCAGATCTGATGGGATTAAAATGACTATTGAACTCATCATGATCTTTGAGCTTCACTTTTCATTTCACATTTGTCTCTGAAATCTCACATGATTTAATGTTTCTCTTAGATCTGATGGACATGAACAAGAAAAGAAAAACAAGTCAAAAAAACGCATACGCCCTCAGTGTAAAAACACTTCATATGTAAATCAAGGCTGAAGATTCACATGAGAGTTCACACTGGGAAGAAGCGGATCAGTGAAATCACATCTGCCTTCTCGTTCTGAAGAAACACCATTTAACTGTGATCAGTGTGGTGAACATTGAGCATCAGTCCTGAAGAAACACCTGAAGATTCACACAAAGGAGAAGATTCATTCGTAATATTACAGCAGAAAAGACATGGCACTTTATGTTGAAACCTTGGAAACACTTACATTTGCAATATTCTCTGTCTGTTTAACCACTTCCCAGAGTACATCCATTCTCTGTCCCAGCATTACTTATTTACTCTAAATAAACAATGACACTTTAATGCTTTCTTATGTCACATTTTATGACTGTTTCCGAACATTTCACCTCAATTGAGTTGTTGGTAACCCTAAACCACAGCGGCAGACAATAAGATGGCGGACACCAGCGAACTCCACGTGCGCCACTTAACTCACGTTACAATTCTCTCAAGGAATTTTGAGTCTTTGGCTGCAGGAGGCTGGTTTTCATGGGTAGTCGTGTCTTAGTACGACGGCTAGTTGATAATCAATGTGTTGGTGTGTTTCTGTGATCCAGAATTGCTAAATATGGATTCTATATTTGGGCTCTACATTCAACAGCAAAGTGATTTGCCTTTCCACACCTTTTGCATTTCTTACCAAAAGCTGGGCATTTCTGTTTATTCATTTCATGTTCTTTACCACAGAATTTGCATGCGATTATACTGCCATGTTGATGTCGATCTTGCCTGACAGCATGCACCTTATCTACTGCTTCTCCCGCAATGGCTTTGAAAGTGACATGTGAAAGTGACATGTGAAGGTCAAGTATGGTAACCCATACTCAGAACCTGTCCTCTGCTTTTAACCCATCCAAGATAGTGCACACACACACACACATAAGGAGCAGAGTCATTATTAGTGAACACACACTGCAAACCGTGATACACAGCCGGAGCATTGGACAGCTGTTACGCTCTGACCATGTTTCACATGTCTCTTCTATTCAATAAAGTCAAACATCTGGAACTACTTGGCTCTTCTTTAATGAACTTGTGAGCCTCTACACACATCTCACATGTGGTTTTGACACCTTTGTGCCCAAATTTGTCCATGAAACACCAAGGACGAGGACGCTTGAGGGTTAAATGTCTCTGTGCAATTGGTAAAATGGTCTCAATTCCACAGCAGTGCACTTGCAATATGAGAAAGATTAAAAACTTATGAGAATTTTGGTCTATTCAAGATATCTGATAATTCTGGTCTGGGTATTTAAGGGAAGGTGGTAAAGCAGAACGTTCCCTAATGGTTATTTTTAGATTATTATTTTTATAACCACGTAAACTAACTTTCAATTAAAACTTTGAAGATGTTTTTGTATAATGACCTATACACAGCATTTAATAAAATGTAGTAATCTTGAAAGATTTCAAAGCACAGTGATTAATTTGATTTAGTTCACATTGTTCTTTTCAGCTTCCTTTGCTGTTCGTCCAGAAATCCAAGAAATCCAAGAAATACAAGATGTGATAAAAGGCATTGGGTCAAAACTTTCCAATGGGAGTCCATTAATGTCCAGAAAAAGGAGCGATGAGAGGCTGTTTTCACACAATTGTGGGTCTTGCTGTCAGTATCATTGATGGAAGAAAATCAACTCTCACACTGAAGTAGGAAGGTATCTTCTACTCACAGGTACAAATCTTTTCCAGCTTTCTGTCTGGTTCTCTGTCTTGTACATTCCAGTTGGGAAACTCTTCGACCACTTCTCTGGCTGGTTCTCCAAGCATTTTAGCAAGTGCACGTACTTTTCTTTCTCCATACAGGATCAAAGCATTCCGATCCTGTGGCCAAAAGCGCTTGTCCAGGGATTTTAGCATTTGTAGGAGGTCAGATTTTGTGAGATTGTCGATCACAGATTGATAAAGCTGATTTCTATTAATCTTGCCTGTGCCTTAAACTAGTTGAACATCTTCAAACAGCCCCAGGGACGTGTGCTGTTCGGCCTTCTGTGTGGATTTCCCTCCACTCGCTTTCATTGCTTTCAGTATATCATATAGCGGCAGGAATTTCTTCCTCTCTGTGTCATTGTAAGATGTATCCTCACTTGCAATACTGAAGTGGTGCGCTAAAGCAGGGTAGTAATTCCAGACCGCCTTTACAGTATTAAAACTACTCGCCACTCATCTGATGGTGAATATCTGTCCAATTCTCAAAATCTGCATATTTAGATCTGCAGCTGCTTTCCTCAAGCAATCTCACATTCTTAGCAGACTGGTGGTACAGAGAACACAGATTGGCAATGGAAAACTCGAAATGACTACATCCAGCAACCACTTTTCATTTAATCACAGGACAGCCAATTCAAGGCAATGAGCCAAGCAATGTATGGACTGGATGTTTGGAAAGTCACGCATTAAGCCTTGCAATGACTCCAGTGGTTTTGCCAGAGAGAACTGCAGTCCCATCTGTGGCCATGCTGATCCCACTGTACGAAGGCACTGTCTTAACCTGTAGTGAATGGACTCTGCATCTGTGCCCTGCGTCAGCTCTACAATATCTAAAAAAACATTTTATCAGACAAGTGAGTTTAACGGGAGAGAGGAGCAAGAGGGGTCTTTTTGCCATGGTGGCTATATGATGCTATATCATGCTTACTGCAGGATTTCAAGGATTCGCGTGCAGATCAGCGGCCTCCAACATTTATCTTTTTTTCTATGAATATTTGTGTTAACGTGTACTAAACATGAGTGGAATTTGCACCACAGCGCCCCCACACCTTGATGCTCATGGCAAGAATAGCATGTATAGTTTTCTTTATTGAAGTGAATTAGGTTTAAATCGCCGTCATGCATGAATGAATGATATTTTTGCAATTTTACACATAATAATCCACGATCACATTACACAAAACTGAAATTGCATGTCAAAATAACACATTGTCAATATTTTTTGAGACCCCACAAAATTTCACAAATCATGTTTTCAGGGGAGCCCATGTCTTATTAAGGGGAGCCGAGCTCCCCCGAGCTCCCTAGTTCGCACCCTGCGTGTAACATTTTTATTAAACTTTATTTTAGGCGGGACGTGGTTGGAACTGAGGTGACTGGTTGCTGAAACTACGCCTGCCTAGCGCAACGTGATCATGTTAGCAGACTAAGGAGCTATCTATCTATCTTAGATAAAATATTAATAAAGATAACAAGTTGAAAGTTATAAATGTCTACTGTCAATATATACAGTGTCTGTAATTTGTGTCGGGTGTGCAAATAACAACATGAAAAATCAAACGGGATTTCATAACTTTATAACGAAATAGCGATCATGAGATGAATCCAATCCATTGCGCTTGAGTAAAATGAGTGTCCATGGAAAAACAAAAAACAGTAGTTTTTGTGCACAAAAGCATTAAATCCATGAAATATTGACATATTATCCATTGTTTGCATCACTTTTCTTCCGAATGATCTGCTGTCGATCATCGTTCTTCAAGAAATTGTGCAACCTGTTTATGTTGTAAAACTGTATAGGCTATGATCGTATATCCCAGATGTGTCCACAACATCGAATCTTTAAAACACCCTTTAAAACAAGTTTGGACACCCCGTCATAAACCATGTCTAAGGTCTGAAGAGACTCATGTGAAATTATACAGGAGAGAAGCAGGCAGTTGAGTTTGTGGCAAAACCTTTTACAGTACTTGAGTATTGTTGTCCTTTTACTGCATATGATAATTCATACTCAGGAAGTAGAACTGAAATGACATTCATTACAAGATGATTAGTTAAAACATTTCAAATGCACCTGCAGAGTATTTTTCCAGACATGAATTTTGTCATTGAGGATTTTTTAAAAATACTATGCAAAAATCTTGTCTCGTTTCTGTTACGTCTAGGATGTGAGAATGTGATTGCTGACACTTTGTCACGTGCTCCAAGTAAGCCTGAGAGTTAAGAATTTTCTGGTTTTGTATTACAAATATTTATTTATTTGTAATTTTTAAGGGTGGGGGTGTTACGTCTATGACGTATTGTATGCTGTGTACGCTGCGTATGTGTATCTCTCCTTTGACAGGATTGGCCTATGGCTTAATGAGAGACTGCTGGTTGATTGGACCTGAGAGGAGACCGGGACTATAAATTCTTCTGGATCTCGCTGGAGGGCGCTCTCACTTTTGCCCTTGCTTCCTCTGTACTCTTTGTTTGCAATGATCTCTTCTGTGTGTCTCTCTCCCTGATTACTGTTGTTCATGTGTCAATTCTGGTGTGAAGCTCTTAGTGAAATGCTGTTAAATCAAGTTATAATCTAGGAGTATTGTGAACCAGTGCGAGAGCCTTGTGTCCTGAACTTCATTGTCTGACATGTTTGTAAACCATGTGCGAAGCTGTAGGGGGTGAGTGCCTTATTTTTGTAGGCCACTTGGCCACCACCTTTTCTCCTGTTTTGTGGTTTAGTTAAGGAGTGAGGTTATGTTGTTGTATTTTGTTTTCTTTATTTTCGATGCACAGGGAAGTTAGAGTGTTGTTTGTTTGTTATTTTGGCATTTGCTCACCCCTGATTATTTGCTTCAGTTCTTTTGTTTATTTATTTCATGATTTTGTTACTATTTTCAATGGCTGCCGCACGAAAAGATCGTTTAAGAAACTAAGAAAATAAAAATGAGTACTTTAAAAGCCATTTTGTGTTGTGCCATTTATGTTGCGGTGCTGTCCTAGACCGGGGCCGTAACATTTCGTTCTCATGAATCCAGTCTAGTGCCTCATCCTGTCTCGTGAGCTAACCGTTTCGTCACATTCCACATACTTAAAGAACAATCAATCATTTTTAAAGATTCGTGTGTTAACAGGTTTCAGGTTAACAGGCCGTGGGTGTGCAGAGCTGTCTTAACAGTGTGTAGTCATGTGAACGTGTAGTTATGATCCTTTGATTACAATTTAAAGAATGTAATAGGAATTAGGAAGTGATGCTCACTGACGGTCACACAATGGGTAAAAACAGTTTCCAGTAAGTCACACTATATCGAGGTGAATTATACCGTGTAGGTTATAAATGTATAATCTGCTCTTCATAAAAGCACACTAAAATAAAAATGCTGAAGATGTCTGATGTACTCACATTATTTGTCATCTACTCAACAAAACTCTTTCTCTCCTTGATTTCTTTTCTTTTAATGACTGTACATCTAAAATGTGCAGTGTACAAGATTAAATAATATAGGGCGAATATGAAGTTGTAGCTCATTGTGCTTTGCATGGGACCTAATGGGGAGAGTATATTGAAATGGAGTATTATTTTACAGGTGTGGGTTTTTGGGCAAGATGAGAAAAGGGAGAGACTTGAGCGCATTTAATGTTAAATTATTTTGGGATTTAGAACCATTTCAATGACACTGGGTTAGCGCTGTGGGAAGAGTGGAGCTTTTATAGACTCGAAGATCCTCAGTGTTTTCATCTCGATATAACAAGAGGGATAATTCCCATGTGACTTACTGGAAACTGCTGGTTTTACCTGTCGTGTGACTGTGGAGAAATCAGTGATCATCTACTTGTAAAATTTCCAGTTTCATACTTCTAATTTTTTTTTTATAGGGTCATAATGTAGTCTTATTTTAGTTTCACTTATGGCTCTGCATACCTCCAGCCCTGAAATCCTGATGACAAAAGAATCTTTAAAGATGATTGACTGTTCAGCTATTATAAGTGTGAATAATGTTGACTGTACATACTGAGTTTCTCACATTGTGGCCCACTGTAAAAAATGACCGTGATTTTAACAGTAAAAGACTGTAAAAATGCTACAGTAAAAGACTGTAAAAATGCTGCGGTGAAAAACTGTCAATTGGTTTACAGAAAGTTTCCGTACTATATACGGTGAATAGCTGTAATAGATCTAATGGTACATTTAATGTAATTTTACGGTAAAATACCGTTAAATTCACAGTTTTTGGAAGTAAAAAATAATTCATTGTAAAATTTACAGTGAAAAACCGTAAATTGACATTCCCACAATTCCCTGCGTGACACTTCACATTTGATATATTTTCGTTGAAATAACTCTGTTTCTTCTTAGTTTTTCTCATTTTTTTCTAATCAGTTATGTACATTAGGGTTTTATGTTACATCTAATGTTGTTAAATTAATGTTTATTGCATTTTTAAAATGTCATGTGTGTTACCATGATGGTGTTTAGTGTGTGTGTGAATGACACTGTGTGCTCCCTTCTATATATTAGTGTTGTCCTTCTCAGCTTGTGGAAAATCTGCTTGTGATGAACTTTGATTCATCATGTGACTCTTATCACCACTGTGTTTGGTGACTGTCAGTGTATTATAAAGATACAAAACAGATATTAGTACTTCATTAGGTTGGTAAATTAACATCATATCAGTTAATGAAATACGTTATTTTACCGTAAATTTAACAGATTTTTTTTTTTTACGTTGCTATACTGTATTTTTTACGGTAAAGTTCTGGCAACCACAGCTGCCGGTTTTTTACCGTAAATTTTACTGGGATTTTTTTTTACAGTGTACTGTGGGTTCCCATGAAAGTAGGTTAGAATTATGAAAGTACATACAGGTCTTTTCTTTGCCAAGGTAAACCAGCAACTCTCATTAACAGGGAAATACAATCTCTGTGTATGGGGTCTTTTTTAGTGATTCGGGACGAACACATGTACTGTTACACCCCTAGTAGATGTCATATTAGTCAGTGTTCTTTTACCACAGTGTCCCAATGAAATGAACACAGGTGTATTTTAGTCTTACTACTTCAAGCATTAAGATTTTTTGTTTGTTTTTCTTGGAAAAGATATGAGTCAGAGATGAACGTAGCGGTGGGGTGGGGCAGGGAACTCTTGATAAATGCAGCGGTACTCACTTTCCTTTCCATTAGAAAGCTGACAGTCGAGGAAACAGCAGTCAGATCACGATGAGAATAATAAGTATGAAGTTTAACACCGCTTTGAGTGTTGCTGGAATCATACTTCTCTACATAGCAGGTAAGATCTTACAAAACTATATAACATGACAAAGATGTACATTTAATAATATTTGTTTCAATTTTTTAATAACTGACAAAACACTGAATTCCTAAACTCACTTGACAATTTATGTTTCTTATGATTATAAAAACCTTTGGACCTGAAGACTTTGTTTACATGCTTGAAATTAGTTCTAGATGAACACAAGTTCTGCATTTGTTTGAATTTCTTTACAAATGTATAATTTATGTATTTTAATGGATGGGTTTAATTCATGTAAGGATCTCAAGATTCAGATGCAGTTGAGTGACTTTGAAGAAGCTAAAAGATGGTTTTGTTTTGTTTTTAATATTATGGTCACTACATAAACCCCATATTATTATTTTAGATATAGATTTGATGACTTTAATATTATTCTAAAATGTGGAAAATAACGATAATAATAAAAAAGAATGAATAGTATCTAAACTTTTATGAAGCAAAATACTTATAATAAACTGTAAAATACTGAAATATACTGTAAAAAACACTGCACATATACTGTAATACAACTTCCTAATTTTGGTCTAGGGTTAAAAGAGGTAACATTGAGATTGTGACCATGTAATGATGCTGGCAAGAGACAATGTGCTGTATAAAAGTGTCAGTATTTTACAATTAATGAAAACAAGATATAACAGTATTTTACAATTAATGAAAATAACAATACTAATAATAAAAGGAAAAATATAGGCTATTCAAATTTATGTGTGCAATACAACAAAATAGTAAGCCCACAGGAGGAAAAAGGATGCAAGTGGCACTGAAGAAAAGAAAAGAACAAAAACAAACCCAAACTAACTCAAGTTCAACATTTAACCCTGGATCTGTGAGGGAGGACTCAGAATGCAGAATGAGTGTTCACTTGGGTTTATTAACAAAACAGCAGACAACTCAAGATATGGTGAGGAGGTGAAGCCCACTCAAACAGCAGGCAGGGATGAGGCACAATGACAGCAGGTAGCAGTAATAGACTGGAGGAGAACAGAGAGGAAGATCAAGAGAGGAGGCAAGAATACTCAGGAACAAGGCAGATCGAGATACAACTATAATTAAAGGAAGAACTCTAAGTAGCTTCTACAAATGACACACCACAGACTTTAGCAACAAAAAAAGTACTAGGTAGTAGTGATGTTCGATTCTTAAACGTTTGAGCTGGTTCTCAGGAAGTAACCGGTTGAGTCGGTTCACTAATCGAACTGAATCGAACTTTAGTTGATGACACAAGACGCACATCCGAAGTAGCATTGGAGCCGGTCCAACTGAATGTCAAAGTTTGCTGAGGATCCGGGCATGCTTTATAGTTTCCTGGTCCGTGACGTCACCCGCCTCTGAGTCTGTTACACGATGGTTGGATACAGGAGTGCTTCAATGTGATATCACACAGAAGTTGAGTTGACGATACTATGAGGCACGTACTGGGAATGTGCTTATTATGACTACTGTTATTAAATATTATTATATTAGCTGCAAAAACATTCCTATGAAAATTGACAGAGTGAGAGAGAGAAAGAAAACACAGAGGCACACAACTACCGGGACGCAACACTTGTAATATGTTATAAAATACTTGATCAAACTACTCACACATTGTTTGAAAAACGCACACAAAGACATGCACACTGTTTTACTGTATATTCAGTAACTCTCAATAAATACAGATTATGCAAGTTGTTTAAATATAGCTACATTTCGGGGTTTGGGTCCTCATCCATCCATCCAAATCACTTTTACCTAATAATTCAGCCATTTTAAAAACTCAAAAATAGCCCTATAGAAATTCAGAAGTATCTAACTCGCATACTTGTGAAACTGACCTAATTTAGATTCGTTACTTAAATGATTTCAAAGTCATATGAAATGAATAAAGGTATTTTTTGGTAAGAACAATAAACACCATTGTTCAGGTGAAAGACTTTATCTTTCTTTCATATCAGTATGTGCCAATGCTCATGCAAAGGTGAAATAGTGATTGTGGGCGACACAAACCAGTTCATCAGCCCTGTCTGCATGATTGTCTACTTACTTTGTCTTTGTCTGAACACACAGGTTCCCTCGGCCAGTTAGATGGTAAGTTGTCGTATCTTGTTTCACACAGAAAGTGTCTTCTGTCGGTGAGGCATGTCAGCTGGGAAACCTCATATCTTCTTTCTCTCATCAGTGTGTGGTCGAGCCCCTCTCAGCAACAGGATTGTTGGAGGAGAGAATGCGACAGCAGGGTCTTGGCCGTGGCAAGTCAGCATTCATGTCATCGGCGTTGGCCATAACTGTGGCGGGACTCTGATCACCAAAGACTGGGTTTTATCTGCAGCTCACTGCTTTGAGGAGTATGAAGTTAATTAAAGCTCAAGATACATTTGTAGATTGATAATAGTGAGATTAAAACAGAATTTCTCTGTTAACAGTTTTGGTGTGTCTGACACACTGATGTACTTCGGGCGTCTGAACCAGTCCGGCTTAAACCCTTATGAGACGTCCAGGAGAGCGAGTCGAATCATCAATCATCCTAACTATAATGGTTCTACTTTTGACAATGACATAGCCCTGATCCAGCTCAACTCTTCTGTGAATTTCTCTGATTACATTAAGCCGGTCTGTCTGGCAGCAGCTGGTAGTGTATTTTCTGCAGGTACAGATAGCTGGGTCACTGGATGGGGCAGGCTGCAATTTGGAGGTGAGTGAACATTTGCTTGGCAATCAACCAAATACAAACAATTATTTAATCTTTGCTTTGTACCAATGTTAGTTTTTGCTTAGTCTTAGATACCTTTATTACCTTGAGTTTGATTAACTCAAACCATTTAAGGCAACTGGTTTCCTCAAACCTTTGAAATAACTATATAGTTGTTAAGATTTAATTAGATTTGTTACCTGAACTCAAACTGAATCTTTGAGTTTACTCTTGTCACAGAGATGAACTCTGTGGTACCCTCCTCTGGCCATCAGAGGGAGCCGTCTCCCGAATACTGATACACACACACACACACGTTTGTTTTTGTGAAATGTGGGGACATTCCATAGGCATAATGGTTTTTATACTGTACAAACCGTATATTTTCTGTCCCCCTACACTACCTCTACCCCTAAACCTACCCATCACAGGAAACTGTGCACACTTTTACTTTCTCACAAAAACTCATTCTGTGTGATTTATAAGCCTTTTGAAAAGTGGGGACATGGGGAATGTCCTCATAAGTCACCCTCTTCTTGTAATACCTATGTCATACCCATGTCATTATACACATTTGTGTCCTGATATTTCACAAAAACATGCCCACCCACACACACGCACTACATTTCCCACAAGCCTGTGCCTTGGATTGATTACCGCTCCAGCTGATACCCATTACCCGGACTATAAAAGACTCACACACACACCAGTACATTGCGAAGTCTTGTTTTGCCTTGGTGAACATTTCTGAGCGATATTATCCTGTCTGACTACCTGTTGCTGAACCTGTTGTTAACCGCAACTGATCCTCCGCTGCCTGCCTTTAACCCTTGCCTGGTACACTGTTCTGTGAGTGATATCTGCCTGTCCTGACCTATTGCCTGTTTTCTGACCACGATTCTGCCTGTCTGCTCCTGTCTTGACCCTGCCTGTACGACTACTCTCTCTCAACAAAGCATGCAAATGGATCCCAGCCTTTGTGATGATTTGTTACAACTCTAATGATTGACTAACCAACACAAAAATATAAGTGACTTTAACTCATATTTATTATTTTTAAAACTTAAATGGTTTAAGGCAGTCTGTCTCCTCAGATGGTTTGAGTTACTGTAACTAATCGGTTTTCGGTGTGTAAACCTCAATAATTTACCTAGAAATCTTTTCTGAAAGCCATAAAATGTGTCCTCTGATCTGTCACAGGCAAGCGTCCTGATACACTGCAGGAGGTGATGATACCCATTGTGAACAACACTGACTGTGATAATGCTTATAAAGGGATCAGTATGAGCATCACAAGCAATATGATTTGTGCTGGATTGTTAAATCAGGGAGGAAAAGATTCATGTCAGGTAAGATACCAGTTCTTCATTTTAACACTTTTTAATCCAAATTAATTTACAAAACACTACCAATGTTGGTCACCTGCAAACTTTACACTGCCAACCTAGTTGTTATGTAAGCCCAGTGTTTAATCCACTGATCATGAACTCGTGCACTACGACTGCTTTTGATAATACACCTGAGGCCGGTTGCATAAACTATCATCTAATATTTTTCTGCAAGACTGTTCCTAACTTTTCTGTTAAGTCAGTTACTTAAAAACATAGGTCTAATTAGAATACAAAAAGTAAAACTGATTACCACTTGCTAGATATAGGGCAAGCTCACACTACAGGACTACAAGACGACTATACACTCGCCAAGGTGCTCACACAACACAACGTTTTCTCGTCTTGCCTTAGCAGCACTCATACTACACAACACCGATAAGATGCACAAACTACAAGATCTACTAGATTAAGAATGAAAAAAAGTTTTCTCAAATTAATTCATGTGAGACTTTAGAGAGATGCTCATGCTCGTTGTTCAAGTCATATGTGCAGGAAAAAAGACAAAAAAAGGAAAATGGGAAGAATTTTTGTTGAACAGACATGTCTGTACATGTCTGTTCAACAAAGAACTGACAGTAAATAAAATATATAATAATGTTAAGTATAGTGTAAAGGCCATTTATAAAAAAAAAAAAAAAATTCATTCATTAGAAATGTATGCAAAATAGAAATATATTTCATTAGTAAAGCAATTATGATCAAACTGTCTCGTTGCATTCATGTACATTAAGGTTTCTGATATCATTAGAGTAGATCACCATTGTTGTAGCATCGCTCACACTACAAGAACATGTCAGGATAATATCAAGTGAAAGTGACGTGATGTGTAGCCAAGTATAGTGTCCCATACACAGAATTTGTGCTCTGCATTTCACCCATCGAAGTGCACACTGACAGCAGTGAGTATTGAACACACACTGTTACGAACCCCACTTTCAAAGAGCTCGCTAGGGAAAGGGGTAAGCAACATAAAAGGACATGCGAGACAAAGAAACAATTTAACTGTTTATTGATGCCGCAGCACACGCGTATCACACCTGCATTTCCTACGACCTTGGATTACAAGTCCGACTCTTAAACCATTAGGCCACAACTGCCCCCATATCAAACAGGTTTGACTGCTGGACATAGGCTCAGATCACATCACTGACCTGCTCATACTGAACAAGCATTGCCTAACGCAATGACCACCAATTTGTCGATCCGGGATTTTTGTAGAAATAATTTTTTTTCAGAACTTGGAAATCTGTCTGCGACAGCAAAATAGAGCTAAAAGTTGTGTAGTGTGAGTTTGCGTTAAGGCAAACTAGTTCATAAGACAGTCTTAAAATGTTATCAACATGTCTCAACTATTACATGCTTAACAGTGTCTCTGTATATCATCAGAGATATAAATGCTGAATGTTTGTGAATACAGGGAGACTCTGGAGGTCCAATGGTCAGTAAGAAAGACTCTCTGTGGATTCAGTCCGGCGTTGTGAGTTTTGGTGAAGGATGTGCTCTCCCCGAATATCCCAGTGTGTTAGCCAGAGTCTCTCAGTACCAGAACTGGATTAAGTCTTACATGAGCAGCAACCCACCTGGATTTGTTGAATTCAACACTGAAAAGCCTACATCCAACTCCAACTTCAGAAGTGTGCCCAACCTCCTTTTATTTTCCCTTTCTCTGACATTTTCCATCATTCCTTTAACCCTCTCCCTCTATCCCTCTTCCTAAAGATTGATTGAACTGAAACTCTCAGGGTTTTTTGATGAAATGATGAAGTATACTGTGCATGCCCTCATAATATGAGAAATGTGAGAAATTAGCACTTTATTTTTTATTGTTTTTACTGTCTGAGATTGTCAGGATGTTTGCATAAATAGTAAAGATAGACAGCTATTGATGCAGATTATATTTCAGTTTATATGTCTGACAACCAATATGCATAACTCATATAGGGTCTGGAGCTCTGCGGTGTGATCATGGATACTGGCTGTTGTAAGTATAATTATCTTAAATGTATTAACATGTTGTAGTCACACTGTCTAAACAGAATAAACACAAAAGGAACTGACCTAGGAAATGTATCATACTGTCTTAATATTTTTGTGTAACCCCTGATACAGTTTTTCAAGATTCTTTGATTAGTACAAAGTTCCAAAATATTTAAAAGTTTAAAAATATTTTGTCTTTACTGTCAGTTTTGATCGATTTAATGCATCCTCGCTGAATAAAAAAATGTATTAATGTCCTCAAAATAAATGCATACAAAAATCTTGCTGAAATGTTTTAATCAGTAGCGTACACAAATATATGAAGCTGCACAACTGTGTTCTACACTGATAATCATCATACATGTTTATTGAGCATCAAATCATCATATTAGAATGATTTCTGAAGGATCATGTGACACTGAAGACTGGAGTAATGATTGAACCTGCTTGTGCTGTGTGACACTAATGGTGAAGTTTCGATTAGAGCAACAATAAACAATGCAAAACATGGGAATTTCTTAGTGCTTCCCTATATAGAAAATCACTTCCTGCCCTCCATCTGGATTTCACAGCACCCCGTGACGTCATGTGCAAACAACCTATTGCCTTACTTTTTGCCCAATTTACTTTAGCAGATTAAATCAAACTAGAATCTTTAAAAATGGACTGTAAAACTTCTAAATCTTTTTTACCCTTTTTTGTAAATAACTATATCATCTGCATAAGCAGACAATTTAAATGACATTTCAGAAAAAGACAATTCCCACCCTCAATTAAATTTCTCAAATAAGAATCTCTAAATAAGATTCTAAGATTAGATCAGTGTAACAAAGACAGTGGTGTGCCAACTGCAACAAGGGCCCCAAAGATGTTTTGAACAGCAGCAGCACCACTGCTCTGAATGTCCTGGCAGATGGAGGCGTAAAAATGACGTGGTGATAAAGCCAAATGTTCAGTGTTTATTCCAAGTGGAGCAAAAATAAAGGTTTTCCAGTGGTGTGTCAATGGTATTTACAGTGAAAGTCCAAAAATATCCAAAAATAGAAAATAATAATAAAAAAAAACTGTTCAAAAGTTATACAAACTTTTGGCTATGCCAATAAATTGACCCAAAAGACCGCAGTTTCACTCAAACTCACTCTACGAGCTTCTGGGCAACTCTGAGAGGCCATCTTAAAAAGACCAAGCCCCTAATTGGCCTAAAGAATCTGAAAAAAAATATATATAAATGTGATTTAACAGTAACAAAGAGGTAAACTGTTATAATTATACAAAAATACATAAACATTTAGAACAAAACAAACTCAATTAACAATGCTCAACCAAGAATTATCAGATCAGCAATCTCCCCCTCACACATGAGAATAATGAACTGTGCCTTCTATTGGTGGAAATATGGTCTTCAAAATGGTGGCATTTACTGTGACTGGGTTTTGTTCTATTTTGGGATGGGAAAATGTTCCAGTACGTAAGTATGGCTATTTATGATATGTAATATGGTAATATAAAAACAATAAACATTTAACATGATTACCGGTCTTGTTTTACTTTTTAACATAACACAACACAAATCAACATTGAAAAATGTATAAATCATTTAAACATTCAACAGATAAAGAAATGGCATGATGAGGACATGAACAACACATGATCAGTAATACAAACATATCTGTGTTAACTGATGTTCAATATGCGCAAAACAGATAAGTGTGTATGATGTTACAAAAGGAAGTGTATGCATGCATGTGTTTTCACAGTCCCTTGTCAAAATAAGAGTTGTTTTTATAATCCAAGTCTCTAGTCACAGGGCCTCACTGTGACATTTCCCCCTCCCTCTCCAGACACCACCTGTGGTGTCCTCGAGAGAAAGTCTGCAGTGCAAGTTTGTGACCCTGACCTATCCAGCACCTCAAAGTCAAATGGCTGCATAGCCAGAAACCACCTAGTAATGTGAAGCATTTGTGTCTCTCATACGACCTAACCAGGCCAATGCTCTGTGGTCAGTTTCCAACCGTAATTTTCGTCCAAGCAAATAGTACCTTAAAGAGTCCAGGGCCCACTTAACAGCAAGGCACTCCTTTTCAACAGTGGAATAGTTGACCTCTCTGGGCAGGAGTTTCCTACTGATGTATACAACTGGCTTGAGTTGACCTTGGTCCTCCTGAAGGAGTACAGCCCCAAAGCCTTGTTGTGAAGGCATCAGTCTGCACTGTAAACAGCTTTCCAAAATCAGGACTCTGTAGAACTATTTCCTGACATAGAGAATCCTTTAAGTCTTTAAATGCTTTTTCACAGTCCTCAGTCCATACTACCTTGTTGGGCTGATTCTTTTGTGTCACGTTTGTTAGGGTTATTGCCCTGGCTGAGAAATTTGGAATAAATTTCTTATACCAGCCAACAAGTCCAAGAAAAGCTCTAACCTGTTTCTTTGTCACAGACCGTTCCGCTCCTTTAACTGCCTCCACCTTCTCCACCTGAGGTCGGATCACACCGTGACCCAGTACAAAACCAAGGTATTGGGTTTCTGGTTTGGCAAGGGCACATTTATCTGGGCAGATGGTTAATCCTGCAGCCTTGATCCGAGTCAACACCTCCTTAAGGTGCTGCAGATGCTCTTCCCAGCTTTGGCTGAAGATTACAATGTCGCCCAGGTAAGCTGCAGCATAGTCATCTGTACCACAAAGGATTTGACCCATCATCCTTTGAAACGTGGCCGGTGCCCCATGGAGGCCAAAAGGAAGGATTCGGAACTGGTAGTGACCGAATGGGGTTCTGAAGGCAGTAAACTCCTTACATGCTGGCTTCAGCTGTACCTGCCAGTATCTCTTGCAGAGATCCAGTGTGCTCAGGTACTTTGCCCTTCCCAGTCTCTCCACCCGAGGCATTGGATAAGGATCAAAATTTACTAACGCTGTTCAACTTTCTGAAGTCTAAGCAGAACCGCAGTGTACCAAATTTTTTTGGTACGAGAGCTATGGGACTGCTCCATTCACTTGATGAACGCCACCCTTGCACACTCGGTTGAGAAAAGATGAGCCTGAGCTTCCAGACAGAGCAAGCATTGTAGAAGGAACCTACTGCAATCCTCCGCCACACCGGAGAATGTCGCTGGCTGGGCCATGGGACTTACAGAGGCAGAGGTGGGTGCTGGGTGAAGAAGAGCTTGGTGGATGGCATGCACGAAGTTATCTGGGACAGGCGGGTGCAGTGCTTGCAGATGGAGGTGGTAGTGAGGATCGTACGGCGTCAACCAAGGTGGTTAACGGATCCAGTGCACAATCCTCGCCTGTGTTTGTGGAGCTCTGCATTGGGTCTGGTCTTCTGTCAGACTCAGACGGAAACGGAGAGGTAAGTTAACATGTGTTTATTAAACAGTGGCACGAACACAGGAGACAACGGTCAATGAGCTGAGTAGATATGCAAGCTCGCTGACACAGTCACTTAGCTGAAGAGTAATCAAGGGTTTCTTTTAACAGGATCGGCTGGAGAACATGGAGAACAGGACACAAGAGATGGAGAGAAGACAGCAGGATAACACAGGTAAGTAGCGGGTAAGGAGTCCAGGTTTGTATTGACGAGACCAGACAATGACGAGTGGGGAACCAGAGTGTCACGGTTGAAGATCCGCAGTTTCTGTCTGTGGTCTGTGTTTATGTTGTACTGTCACGTTAATTGTTTCATGTGGGCGTCGCCGCTGATGGTTTGATCAGCGGCAGCTGTTTTCAATCCAGGATTGCCTATTTATTGCCTTGTCTTTCGTCTCGTGTTTGTCAGATCGTTGTTGGAGTACCCTGTTCTGTTCCCGTTTCCTCGTGTGTGTTGCCGTTTGGAGTTGGTTCTTCGTGTCTTCGTTCTGGATTATTGTTTTATCGTTGGATTCTTCACTTCTGCTCTCACTCCCACGGACTTCACCACGATCATCTCACTACGGCCCACCGAAGTCCCTGTGTCGCCGCTCTCCTGCTGTTTTGTGTGTTTGTTCCTGATTTTCTGGCGTGAAGCTCAATAAATGAGATATTTTGACTTGCATTTGCATCTATCTTTATTTCCCGTGACACAGAGTCTTTATAGTGTCTGTGATGATGAGGTGCAGGTGTTCGTGATCAGTACTCAGGGGAGAGTGAACGAGTGGGTGGAGTGTGGAGATCTGGTGACGATGCGTTGGTGTAGGTGGGTGTTGGCTGACTAACCTATATATTATAAAATGATAATATATATTTGATCATTATTAGCAGTTATATATTTAGCAGTAAAATATCAATTTAGGTATTACAGTATAGTAAAATACAGTACAATCAATTTACAAAATACTGTAAAAATACAGTAAAATTCTGTTATGTAGTTATACAGTACTGTTCTTTATGCTGTAAAATTGCATTACAGTACATTGCAGTACATTGCAGTAAAAGCAAAATACAGTACATTGCTGGCAACCGTGCTGCCAGTAATCTACTGTAAAAATACATTGGAATTGTTAACAGTGTGGTCTCACTCCAGTGTATGGAAAAGTAGTCAGTCACTCCTCGTGTTTGATGAATAACCGGTGAGCCGAGGGATAGCACAAAATTACATAAATCTCTAAAATTACTATGCAATAGGCTTGTGTGTGTGAAGTGAATGAGTGTAAACTGAGCACAGCGCAAATCAGATAGCCGCACTGTTTGTGTCTCAGAAATCAGAGCTTTGTCAAGAGTAGGCTAATACATCAATAAAATACTGCATCATAACATTTTCTAGCCTACTATTTGATGTGTATTTAAATGTTTAAAACCTTGCGAGATGATATGGTAGACGGTATTATACACAAACGGGTGAAAACTCTATGAAATGAGCAGCGCGTTCGTAAATCAAATAACCGTGTTTCTCTTGCATCTCAGAAATCTTTGTCAATAAACACCACATCATACACACTTTCTACTATTCGATGTCTATTTAAATGCTTAAAACATTGTACAACATGATAAATGAATGAGTGCAAACTGTATGAATGAAATGGAGCATGATTAGCAAGTTAAGACAAATGTAGGACTACATTTTTCCCGCAGCCAAATGCCGCACGCCGGAGATACAGCACGGTGCTGGAAAACTTTAAGCCCCGTGGAGATGATGAAAGGGCAGCTGGTCAGCAAATGTGGGAAATGCAGCAGAGATTCTGGATTTCTTTAAGTGTTTATTTGCTCCTGAAGTTCAGAATTACATCATGATTTTGTTCAGACAGTCAGGTACAAGAACTACTGCAGAAGATCAAAGGAATGATGATGGAAAATGGTGGGAGATTTATCATGGAATGAATGAAGAATGTTGTAAATAACATTAATAACAGAAACATATGGCAGTTTGGTAGTTTTTCACACTGATCTTAATGGAAGAATCCATACAGTCTGTTTAACAGTGATTTGATCGTTCTGTTGTAGTTTCTGGAGAGTCTCCAGATGAAGATCCAGATTCATCAGGTTCCTGAGAGGAAAGATCAGATCTGATTAGATCAGAAAACAGGATCTGTGAAAGGGCCACTGGAAACACCATCATCGGAAGAAATGTGTTCGAATCTTCAGTCGGTTCAATCTCTGCAGAAATTACAGCTAAATGTTACAAACAAAATCCAAATGAAACGCTTCAAATACTGGTTTATGACCATCTCATAATATCATAATGAGATGCTTTCTCATAATAAACTCTTTCTAATAATAAAGAGAAAATTTTCCAAGCAGATACTAAGCAACCACCAAACTGTCCTGTCGCTTATTGTGGCTTTAAGGAAACTACTTTGTTGTTCAGCACATAAAGATGAACTGCTTATCATGATTTCAGACTGTGGTGATGTGGTTTCTCCACTGCATGGATCTTCATGTGTATCTTCAGGTGATTTTTAAAAGAGAAACTCTTTCCACACTGATCACACGTGAGCGGCTTCTCTTTGCTGTGGATCATCTCATGTGTTTTCAGATTTATTGTCTGATTGAATCTCTTGTCACAGTGTGAACACTTGTAAGGTTTTTCTCCAGTGTGAATTCTCTGGTGCAGTTTGCTGTAGTAAAAGTCTTCCAACACTCAAAGCACATGTACTCTCTCACACCAGTGTGTGTTTTCTGATGTCTATGAAAATTTTGCAGCAGTGAAAAACTCTTTCCACACACAGAACATGAATGTGGCTTCTCCTTTGTATGAACTTTCAGGTGTCTCTTCAGGTTTGATGCCCAGAGAAACGTTTTGTTGCATTCATCACATGTGAACGGCTTCTCTCTAGTATGAACTCCACTGTGAATCTCATGACTTTGTTTAGTTGTGAAACTCTTTCCACACTGAGTGCAGGTTGTAGATTTCTTGGCTCTTCTTTTCTTTAAAAATCTCTTTTTAGTCTTTGAGCAACTCAAAGGTTTATCTCCAGGTTTGACATGATGTTTCTCCTCCACTTCACTCAGTTCTTCACTTTCCTCCTTCACTTCCATCAGCTCTGAAATGAAAGAAGAAACTTCATTTTCAGTACACCAAAATTGTTCAAAAATAAAGAATATGAAGTAACAACTAGTGATTTATAACACAAATCATCCTCATGACATTAAAATAGATCATAATCGTGACACAGCAGTTGTCAAGCAGATCTGACGGGATTAAAATGACTATTGAACTCATCATGATCTTTGAGCTTCACTTTTCATTTCATGTTTGTCTCTCATTTGAAATCTCACATGATTTAATGTTTCTTCTATGCCTGATGGACATGAACAAGAAAAGAAAAACAAGCCAAAAAAAAAAAAAAAAAAACGCATATGCATGTAAATAAAGGATGAATATTCACATGAGAGTTCACACTGGGAAGAAGCGGATCAGCGAAATCACATCTGCCTTCTCGTTCTGAAGAAACACCATTTAACTGTGATCAGTGCGGTGAACATTGACCATCAGTCCTGAAGAAACACCTGAAGATTCACACAAAGGAGAAGATTCATTCGTAATATTACAGCAGAAACGACACAGTGCTATATGTTGAAACCTTGGAAACACATGAAAGGATTCACACTGGAGAGAAACACATCAGAGTGTAATGTCTGTACAAGAATCAGTCTTAGCCAGCCAACTTTGCAATTTTCAGAATGCTTTTAGCCTGCTGAACTGTGCATGTAAATCACGTATCGGCTCCGGCCGGTCTAAGAAAGACGGGCACTTTGGCACGTTTGTGGACCCGCTGAGGTTAAACAGAGAAATGGGAGCGTTTAGCGGAAGTTCTACCCGGAAGACTCTAATGCACGTCATTGCTCATTATCTAACCAATCATTACACGTCACCTGAGTATATAAGTTCTGTTCCCACCCACTATTGTGTTCGCAGATACCATCGCCGGCGTTCCTCATGATGCGTGTACAGGCCTATTGTGATTATCTAAATATTCACACAGACAATGTTAACGGTAGTCCGATGTACTACAATGTGAAATTGTTTATTTTAGATGGGATATAATGCTGCAGTCATTTAAGTTCATGTTAGCCTATCATTTTGAACGTTCATTGAAGCGGTCGCGCTATGAGAGTGATCGTATTCGCCGTCTCTAAATTTAAGTGTGCAGGTCCACCCGCGGATTCCATTTTCGAATTTCGTTTCAGCAGTATCATCAAAGGGCCTAGCTATCATCAAAGCAATCTTCAATATTCTCTCGTCATCACTACAACAGCCACCTCATCTCAGTGATAAGTATTTTCATCGTTTTATGCATTTTGATGTCGTTGGGTGTATAATCATACTTTTTTTTGCTCTTTACATACATCAGCACAGCCGTACAGTGCAGTCGCACGCATTTATTTGAGACGGAACGGTGCTCGTTCGCATTGTTACATTCATAGCATGTCGTAATGATCCGCATGAAAGCGGAGTTGGACTCGTTGTCTAACAGCAGAAAGAACGACACGCTTTGTAACTTGGGCATGGCGCATAGTGTCGAGTGACTTCCCTTGTAACGTTAGAGGCAGAAACATGATTTATGTCCTGCGTGGTAATAAGGCTATGTCGTTTGCATACTGCTTATAAACGTGTTTATTCTGAAAAAAAAAAAAAAAAAAAAAAAAAAAAAAAAAGCCTACCGGTACGTGTTACATTTCTGCAGTTAAAGTCTCCGTAGATGTCCTATGTGCTCAGCTTCATGCACGTGCACCAGATTTTCTTTGTGCAAAAAAGGGACAGTCGATTTCATTCCATAGATACTGCCTTATCTTTCTGCGACTAACGTCATATATTGTGATATGACAAATTTCACAGATTATTTGAATAACCCTTTTCGGAAAGTAGCCTAATTCTAGAATATCTAGGGTGATTTAAATGAAATAAATGGCGTTTTACATATTTCAGGTAAGTATTCAGATCCAGGAAACGATTAATATAAAATGACACTGCATAGTCTATACTGTATTAAATGAATTTAATTTACCTGTGCTAAAGGCACAATCTGGGCGTGGAATCGCGGGCGCGATTGCCAACGAGAGACTGATTTCAGTGCCACACGCGAGTCCCAGCCTGCACTTCCAGGAATAGGAATGAGTCAATTCATTCTACTTAAGTACTTGCAAGTGCTTAAATACTACTCATACAGGTAAGTTTATTTTATGAATTAAACTGAGGTAACGCATCGCTGTTTCACTTGGTCTAACGTTACACTATCATATTAAACTGCATTTGAGTGTTAAAGTTGTAAACTGCTATCTATTAGTCTGTTGACCGTAAGCAAGATCAACAGCACGATTGAGCCATCTATGGTGTTGAGCTACATAACATTAATTCGTTCGTGTACTTTTGCTCACCTGTCCATTAATGTGCTAGAGCGGTATCTGTTAAGTTGAGTTAGTCGCAAAGCTGTTGCATTTCGTAAACACCATACTGATGTTGATCCTCGCTCCAATTCTTATTCCAGTTTGCTTGCCATGTTCCATAGTGTTGGATGAAACCGTGTGCCATCACGCAACTGTCCATGCCTGTTTCCACGGTTACTATCAAAGACTAGAATAACACACGACGTGTCACTCGTTTTTGAATGGGAGAGAGTGTATTGTGCAGTATGGCGGAATATGTCCCGCCTTCTAAATAAGAGCCAATCGCCGACTGATAAAGTCATCACGTCACAGCAGCGGCTCTTAGAAGCACCGGTTTCTATAGAAATGGTCAGACACGCGCCTCAGAAAGGTCTGCGGGCGGTCGACATACGGAAGCTGTAAGCTTTAAAGTTCTCGTTCTCACTTATGAGATTCCCGCTACAAGCTCGCAAATACGTGACGGCTCGTGAAAGTAAACCGTTCGTTTCGCTTAACTTTAATAAAGTGATAACCTGAAGAAAGCCTGCAGTATATTTATTGGAATATAAAAAATCCTAACATTGACATAGCATGTAACACTAAGGCTACTCATTTTCATAAATACACGCGGTGAAATAAAAATATATAAAATGATATGAAAATAATGCCTAATAATTTGAAAAATCTTTTAATAGGTTATGACATTTGTTCGTGATGTTATGTTGTATTTATCGTGCATTAGCCTTATAATATGCTGGGGCAGTCAGTTGAGCTACAAGTTTGCAGCACATCTCAATTCTTAAACAATACGTCTGTGTCCTTGCGTCCTTCCGAGTTCGTTCTTTCAGGTCGCTGGCAAGTCCGCAACTTTGCGTTCTTGGAATTGAGAAACGGCCTGAGAGGCATTTCAAAGATGGCCGCCGAGTGAAATGACTGTCTTAAAGGGACTTGTTACTTTGCAGTACAAAAAGAATCCAGGGATAATGCAGAATTGCAGTTATTACGCCATTGACGGGCGTTATTTTAAATTTGTGACTTTCTCTGAATTTACAAATCTTGGTAACATTAGGATATGTACGCGCACAATTTACATAGTGTTCTATATATTATATAAAAAATAAAAATAAAATCAGAGCAAGTGGTTTTATCTTTCATATCTCTAAAGCTGCAAAGTTATTTCTCTGTACTTTGTTGGTTAGCATGAATGACACAGACAGCAGCGAGCCTGCTGTAAGTTAAGATCGAATGCGTGGAAACCCTATAATGATACACATCAGTTCTTCACGTTACCCAAGCCATATGCACTGTGTGTATAAGGACATTTTGACATAAATCTGCATGTACGTGTCTATCCAGGCAAAAATGGATGCATAGGTAAAGCAATTCATCTTTAACGTGTACACAGAATAGCGCATAAACTGACAGGACCTAAACGTGCTCCTATGCTATCCTTGCGTCATGACTTGTGGATGCGCACATTGAATCATATCTAAAGTGATATATTGTGCTGCCTACTACACATCGAACATCAGAGTTACTGTGCTCCGTAGGCTACTCCGCACCCACCTGGTCATAAGCATTTCACTTGTGCTCATTGTGCCCCTTCTGGCAGGGTACTCCCGAATACCTCTTTTCTCTTTACTAGGTATTGAACAATGATGCTCATGGTGTTATATTTTTGCAAAGGTTTGCTAGCTTCAGCCAGGTTCAGCATTGTCAAGTAAAGTGCTTCCCTTTTGCAAGGGCACCGTACGACTAGGTTTCTCAATCTCTATCTGCCCCATGCATTATGTAATCTTGTACTTGTGTCATTCTGAACTGGTTAATTTCTTTGGGGGTTCTTTTAGCAGGTTCTGACAGTTAGACAAAGTTCTCTCTGCTTAGTTCTGTCTAGCCGTGAGTGGGAGTCACGGCCAAGTATATTGGATAAGTCTTTCCTATAGAAAACATATATACCTTTTCATTATTTACTTAAAATGACTCATGATCATTCACTCATAGTATCACATTACGTCGACTATTGCTCGCTAGCTACTAGCAGTGGTGTCATTGTTTTCTACTTTATCTTCAGCTTCGTTCTTCACAATTGCATACCTTTATATCATTGGCTTATCGTGACCTTTAATCTGTATTCATAATGGGCCTTTCGTGGCCTTTACTTATAACGGCCTAATCATGGTTTTCGTGTAACATAGCATATTGTTGCTCTGCCCAGAATGGCCCCTTGACTTCTGCGTTGCATAGAATATATCATACTATCACACTAAATTGCCTATTATTGCCTTTGACTTATTATTATAGGTATGTCGTTATGTTGACATCTCATAAAATCACCTATTATTGCTTTGCATTAAATGGCCTCTCGTTGCATTCACATTCGATGGCCATCATAACTTTTAGCTTTACATGGAATATTGTTGCCATAACATTAATGGTTTATATTTGTCATCACATTATCATGGCTATAATGACTTTCAGCTTCACAGGGCATGTCGTCGCCATCAGGCATATTGTTGCCATCGGGCAAATCGTTTGCATCGGGCATATCGTTGCCATCGGCCATCGGGCATATTGTTGCCATCGGGCAAATCGTTTGCATCGGGCATATCGTTGCCATCGGCCATCGGGCATATTGTTGCATCGGGCAAATCGTTTGCATCGGGCTTATCGTTGCCATCGGCCATCGGCCATCGGGCAAATCGTTTGCATCGGGCATATCGTTGCCATCGGCTATCGGCATATTGTTGGCATCACATAAAATGGCTTATTACCTCACATTAAATGGTTTTCATTTTTGCATCAAGTGGCATATCATGGTTCTACACAAAGGCCTGTCTTAGCGCTTCATATAATTAAAACCTTTCACGGCCACAAGGTAAGTCTGTTTTATGTAACTCCAAGGTCTTCTCAAATTGGCCTATATTGACTTTTCAAGGTACAGGACCTTTGTGGTCTTTCCATGTTAATCAGATTAATGTAGCCTCACTCCATATCTTTATCAGTCAATGTTATGTATGCAATTTATTTGTCAATTTAATACTAGTACGTTACTAATGCAAACTACTGGTGGTGGTGTTTTCATATGATTTAATATCACTCGTTACGATTTCCCTATACTCACTCAAGGTCAAGTGAACCGCTAACTCTATGGACCATGGTCCTCATATGCAGTCTTCTAGTATCACAGACTAATGTGTTTTCTGACCATTAGTATCAAATCACTATTCACATCACTGGTATTCTTTGGTGTTTAATCTAGGATTACCAAGGCTATGTTTATAACAAGCTTTAGGTAAGGTTATAGCTTATCATAAAATCCTATATTTAAATCTTCTGTGGTAAGTATACTATTGAGACAAACTACCTGTAATGGCGTCAGTTTATATTTTATATTTTATTTTCTTCACATTCTCAGTTCTTTTGGGGGTAGGCTCCGCCCCTGCCTTCATCTTAAGGCAGGATCTGCAAACGTCTGCTACCCTCCGGACAGGGATGGGCAGTATTTCAGATACATGTATTTAAAATACGTATTTGAAATACAAAATACTATTTTGTATTTTGTATTTTAAAGCCTTTGGAAAAATCAAATGTAATTTGTATTTAAATACATTTAAGATGAGTATTTTTGTATTTTCAAAATACTCAAAATACTTTGAGACAGTCAACCTCTTTATCAGGGTGTTGTTTTCATGCATCAACTAGTTCAGACCAGGTTCAGACCAGACACGCCCCCCATTTTTTACCTCTAATACACGACTATGTCCAACTCCGTTCAGCATCGGTTAGTGATGTCTGATCGCGCTCTGACAACGAAGTGATGTCTCGCGCATATACTTTAATGAGTGTCAGACATCACTGCCGCTGTCAGAGCGCGATCAGACATCACAAACTGATCGTTTCGTGTCTTAGGACATCAATGTGTCGTCACGAGCCGCAGGGTTTAATTTGGATTTGTCTAAGCAAGCTTTTTTTACTCTTTTAGCCGAAGTCCCCATCTACTCCCATTATTTGGCTGACAGACAGCAGCGGTTGGAGTTAAAAATCCTCATTTGTGTTTTACTGAAGAAAAAAGTCACCTACATCTTGGATGCGCTGGGGGCAAGCAGATAAACATCAAAATTTCATTTTTGGGTGAACTATCCCTTTAACGTTACTGCATGTTAAGCCGAGTTCAGACTGCACGATTTTAGCCCCGATTTTGGCTCGCCGACAGGTTTTGAGAAATCGCAGACAAATGCCTGAAATCACAGGCAAATCGCTGCTCGTTCACGTGAGTTCGGGGAGGAGTTATAGACCACAATATCAGCAAGCATGGCTTCGTACACATAAACATTACAATGTTTAGATAGGACTTTCCGCTTTCTCTTTAGCTTTGTGCAGTTGAAGCCTTGTTTATACTTTCGCAATTCGCATGGCTCTACGCCATGAACCTGTTACCTGCTTACTGCGCGCGCTCCTCAGTAAACCTATTACCGTGCGTTCACACCGCCGCCGGCGAGAGCGTCAACAATCGCCTTGGCCGCCCTGCCAACAACGCTGTACTGTTCGTTCAAACCGCCGCCGACGGGAGGGTAATGACAAGTCGCGTCAACCAATCGGAAGCCTCTCAAGCGAGGACCTCTACATTCCAATTGGTTGCTCCGAACAGCGTCATAGCTCATTACCATAAAGTTAACCTGATTTCAACTCTCCTCGCCGCTCTCACCGTCCAAGACGCGCCGCGCCGCTCTCGCCGGAGCTCGCCGCCGGCTCTCATTGAAAATGAATGACTAGCGTCACTTTGACGCTCTCGCCGCCGGCAGTGTGAACACACAGTTAGGCTTTTATGCTTGATGTGCTCTCCATTGTATAATTCTGTGAAAAACGACAGAGGGCGACTCTGAGTAATTGTTCTCCAAACCACCAAAAAGCAGCAATGAGAGGAAGTAGTTTGCCGAATAATTTGTCAAACACCTCTTATACTATGTCAAACACTCGTCTCGTGAGAAGTTTGTGAATAAATTGATTTCTTCACATGTAAACTGATTAGGTTGTAGGTCATTTTGACGACACATGTGAAAAAGTTTTTTAGTACACTTCTTAAACCCTACCCAAATAATCAAGTTAAACCCAGTAAACTTGAAATTGTGACTTGAGACATTAGAACAAAACATATTAATATGATAACATATGTATAACACTAAATTGAACAATACTGTGTTATATATGTTTTTTAATTCATTAATTATTTTTATTTCAATTAACGATTGTATTAAACACCGACCATTACTTTATTCATTATTTCTGCTATGCAGGCTCATTTTGTAAATGTAATCATTTTAAATTTTACAAACATGGTGCTTTATGAAAATGTAACTGGACACATTTCCAAATTGTGATTGTTTACCCATCTATGCAAATGTTTGTTTATGTAGAGACGAAATAATTAGGTTAATCATTGTCTGTCTCCATCAGTTTAGTGTAGTGATTGTGTGCATTTGTGATGACAATGATGAAAGATACACTACACTTTTTAGTTTTATTGTTCACCAAAAAAAGTGCCAAATGATTTCTAATTAAAAAATTTTTTATTTTAGATAAACTTTATATTTTCTAATTATGTATATAGAAACAAATAAACTTTACATTAAATAAATATAAAGGTTACTATACTACTTGCGTAAAAAAAGCATCAAAAGAGTTTGAAATTCAGTTTTTGCTGTGGTATCAAAACTGATATTGATAATTGTGAAACCATGCCATATATTGTCATATCACCCATCCCTATTCTTTGCTATATAGCAGAAAAGTTTCCCACAGTTTTTTTTAATAGTGTTCACCATAAGTAATAGACTACATTGTAACCTTGTCAGAAGTAAGTATATAAATGGCTGCTATTTTGCACTACATAAGTTTATTTGTAATTACCAGCAAGGAAGCAAGCACTTAGGAAAGAGAGAGAGAGAGAGAATGACAGAGAGAGAATGACAGAGAGAGAATGACAGAGATAGCAGAAATGAGGTAAGGAATTAAAAGTCAGTAGGCCAATGTAGTTTCTTAATTCACTGTGACTATTTATAATTAGCTTAACAAATTACACATTGTGACATTGGCTTTTAATGATGGTGATAAAACATAATAAAAGTTAAAAATTAGTTTTTTGGGGGGGGGGTTGTAGTTTTTTATTTCCTACAGGGCAGGGGAAGGGAAGATGTATATAAAATTAAAACGAAAGTTTCTAAGTAGTTGCACACATCTAAATGCTTTTTGGCATTCAGAATAGGCCCAGATAGATTTCAGCCTAATAGGGATACCTGCACTGAATCTTCAATTTCACATGTATTTTGTGTATTTTCAAAATACAAAATACTGTATTTGTATTTAAATACATTTTCCCACACAGTATTTTGTATTTGTATTTAAATACATTTTTCCACACAGTATTTTGTATTTGTATTTTAAATACATTTCCATGTATTTATGCCCATCTCTGCCTGTACTTCTGGATCACTCATGTTCTCACTGTCCTCTTTAATAAACTCAGTCTTTGCAGATTTCAGCTCTTCCTGATGCTCGTCTGATGGGAATATTCCAACATTTATTGATGAACTGCTGTGGGAGGAGCTTCACTGATGATGTGAGTGATGTGGGAGGAGCTTCACATTGGTGTGTTCATTTAATTTAGACAGAGATGTAACAAATCATACTTACAGAATGTGATTCAGAGGAGCAAGAAGCTGGTCCACATAAACTGGGTACTGACCCATCCTTAAATAAAAACCGGCTTGAAAATCCCTTGCTGAATGCATTTAGGTTGAAGAAGCAGACGTCAGTATAATGGCGGGAACCCAGCACAAGATTGGGGTTTCAAGTTTTCTCTGGCGTCTGCGCACGCAGTAAGTGGGCGGGCAATATTCTAATGTTTCATTTTGACCTCATAATGAAACGGCTTGGGATTCATTTTAAAAATTACTCATTTAATTGACCCTGAGTGGACTCTTACTTTTGAGAGACAATAACTTTATATACGGTGGACTTTCGGATTTAAAACTTTGCAAGATGTTTTCATTCACTTAGAGCTGTTAAACCCATCATTTAACAAAAATCCATCATAGGAGCAATTTAATATAATTTCTTAATGCATTAAGCCACATTAAACATTTTCCTTAAGAGTTTTCTAAATGCTTAACGCAAAAGTCTAATTAAATGTGTTTCATTCATATTATGCGTTCATCTGCTTGTCTATACATTGTATGCTTTATTAATATTAACAAAGTTTCACATTAAGCATTTTTCTCCCATAGATAACCATTATAAAGAAACTGCATAGCGTGCAGTGTAACGTGTTGCATTCCTCAGCGAGTTTGGTCTTTTTATAGCCTATATGAATTATGTTTTTTAAACAGTGAATTTAATGATTTTCAATGGCAATGCATTTTCAGAACTGCTTGTTTGTTGTGTGGGCTATATAGTGTTGTGATTGTATATCAATTTAGTGTATCTTATACTTAGTTTGATCTTTTATTATTGTATTAGTATACCATGTTAAGTGTTTTCTTTTTAAAATGTTTTTATAGGAAACTTTGCATATTAAGCTCATATTCTTACTGTATCTGCTTACCTGGATATAATTGTAAGTATAGTAGTAAGTGGATATAATGTAAGCTAAGAAATCTAAACAGCCAAGATGTAATTCCTCAGCATTCCTCAAATGTAATGTATGATCTAATCTATCAGCATCGGGTGGGAAAAGCATTATAATCTCTATCGCATTAGAAAAGGCTATTTACATGTACACAGGGAAACCATGAAGACATAGAATTAAACGTAAACACAGTTTTTAAATATTCGTCAAATATACTTGCTCCATTTCTGTAAACCAGATTTTGTGAATGAATGACTTGCTCTAACTGTTGCTCTGGTCTTCATCAACACACAGTTGCACCACCTGCTGGTCCTCATGACCAACAGCAGATGGAGATCATGCTCGGCACTCTACTGCTATTCCTGCAGTTCCTGGATGTACTTTGTTGAATATTCTGTCACATTTGAGCCACTGAATTTATGGAATTGAATTTATAAAACAAAATAAAATCGACCGAAAATTGCCTGTCGTATATTATAGGTTGTATTTTTAAACAGAATGAATATGTTGGAAGTGAAATCTGAAAGGTGAATATGGACCATTGGATTTTTAATAATGAAAATGTATGTGAACTGTTTTGAATTGAAATATTCACAGCTTAAATATACGACCATGCTGCATTTCATCATATAAAAATGCAAGCCCTAAAAATACAATGCATTTAAATGCAAGCATGGTTAATGCAATGCACATTTCTTTCAATTATTACAATTCAACAAACTTTTTCTTTCAAAAATATTTGGCATTATTGTTCTTCCATAATTTTGAATGTTTTCCTTCCACTAATCTGAGAAAAACAAAACAAAACAAAAAACACTTTATCAAAAGCTAAAATTGACAGACGCATGAAAAAAACTGTGTTTTTGCCTGTAGTGTCTTGACTAAACAGTCTGATGAATAATTTAGCACATTATTAATAAAGCAATAGGCTGATTAATTGAACAATATTTGTAAACTTTTAAATATAAAGAACAAGAACAAATTGTTAGATTTCCAAAATGTAACAACAGGTATGTAAAAAAAAAAGGTAAACTTATGTTTTAATTGTTGTTATTGTTGTCATCATCCTTTTTTTAACTTTAAGAAATTTAAGCAAAAATGTTATATCTGTATTTATAATAATCAACCATTCTACTCTCTAGATTTCATAATCAATATCCGCCAAAAAAAACCCCATATCCGATAACACTAGTTACAAATAAACTTTATATAGTTCTACATATCAAGAGATTTCTCATGGAAAAAATTGCTTGTTTAGGCTTGTTTATTTTGCTCAATATTTGTGTTGTACAGCAAAAATCTAAAAGCATAACAACTGTATTTCAACTGCCATACTTTGCACATTTCCACCCCTTGGCTCTAACACTGATTTATACTTGAAATATTCAATAAAAACCCGAGCTCGGCGCTCAAAGCTCTCCACAAAGGCTCTGCGGATGTAGCGGTCTGGGATTCCCTGAGGCACAATGATCTGAGACACGGTGGTGCTTTGACCAGACCTCCGATTCTCATTCACCTGGATCTGCAGGTTGTAGTAGCGCTGATTGTTGCGATTGATGGTGCCCTGCATGTCGATACGGAGATTATCAGATCGGATCAGATTTGAGCGGGATTGGTCCACCAGGTACTGATTGTTCCAGCGGCTGATTAAGTTTTCAGCCTCATTTCTCCATCGACTTCCATCAGCGATGCTCTGAAGAGTTGGCACAGCAGTGAAGGTGGTTCTTGTGTTGGTGCCTTTGTCGTCCTTTTTGCATATCAATATTTTGTTATTGTTAGGGGCTCTCCTTTTGCGATGTTGAGAACTGATGTAAGAACACTCTCCAGTGGATTCAATGGGCCCGCAGTAATCATATTTTGAATCTGGGGTCCAGCACCAGTTGTAACTAGAGCCATGTAAGCCACAGGTGTGGTCTGAGCGACATGGTTTGCCTTTATAGGTTACATCTATATTTGGAGAGCAGTAGTCCCAGCCTTTGGCAGTGTGGCACCAGTAGTAATCTTTACTCTCATAATACTGGCACTCGTCAATGCAGATATAATGATACATAGACCGGTGGATCAACATCTTTGGTTCCACGAGTCCACAGTAACCCCAGCTTCCCTCCTTCAGCCAGCACCAGTAGTAGTTCTCACGCTGCTTCTCACATGAACTGTCTTCTTTACACTGCTTGTTCTTGTAATCTGTGTTTTCGGATGGCGAGCAGTAATCCCATCCCTGTGCAGTATTGCACCAATAGTAGTCTTGTTCTCTTCGGTCACAGTGATCATAACACAGTGCACCTGTCGTAGATCCATAGTAGTTCTTGACGTCCATGATGAGCCCACAGTATCCCCAGTCCAGGGTACTAATTCTGCACCAATAGTAGTCTCCTCCATGCTTCCCACACATACTATCAGCTCTGCACTGCTTGCCCCTGTAGTCCATGTTTTCCTGAGGTGAACAGTACATTTCTTGGCATTTTCCATCATCAATAGTCTTGCACTTGTACTCGCCCCAGTTGAACTTGCAGTCTTCTATACACTGTGTCCCAAGATAAGTCAAGAAAGTCTTCCCGTCACTCACCCATGGTGAACAGAAGAGAAGGAACAAAACAAGAGAGGTGTGTAGTTGTTCCATTCTTTCTGTGAAGAGAAGAATTGAGAAGTGAAGAGTAATAGCATCTTCAGCTGTGATCATTCAACCACATTTAACCAATAAGTGTATGGCATAAGTTTATATAACCTTAAATGTTTGGCCTGATCATATCCATTTAAGTTTGCACACTGGTTGAAATGGTTATGATGGGTATGAATCCACTACACACTTGTGCACATCTTGTTTCTGTGTGTTTAAAGGCAGGAACACACCAAGCCGACACCGACGAACTAGTGGCGCTGAAAGCAGACTGCGGGGTTGGTTCACGTTGGCAGCGTCTGTGTCCAAAGTTGCCCTGACACACCAAACCGATGCTCAACAGCCGACGGCCATGTAGCATGTCCGTTTTGCGCCTGCGTAGGATGAAATGCCTTTCCGTACCAGCAGGTGGCAGAAGTTGAACAGCCAATCAGAATGATCAGATGGCCCGACAGACCGACGAGCTCCAACGCCAATTCAACAGGTCAAATCAGCCGAAAAATAGCAGACGAGGACCAACTTCAGCCGGCAGTGTGAAACACACTGAGAAAAGTTAGTCGGTTGATGAAGAACAACTGCCTGACGGCCGACTGTCAACTTGGTGTGTTCCTGCCTTAAGTAGTGAACAGTGAGTTTTCAGTGCTTCCCACAGGTTTAAAATATACTTGCGGTGATAGCTGGATGAAAAATCCTTGTTACCCATGGCACAAAAATGGTCTACTACATGTATCATATATTGAAATTCAGATTATGCTGTGTTTTGGGGGATATGAAGTACTTTTGACCTATTTACTGTCAAATTCCTCAACTACACCATTAGCATGCATATGAAATAATACATTTTTATGGAAAAAAAAAACTGTCATGATGATCAAAAATAAATATGAGTTGTTTGAATATTAATCTAGGTGTTCTCTGCAGTTTTAGAAACAAGTGTAATTACCATATACATCCAGCAGAGGCGCATAGAGACCTATTAATTTATCTGGATTAGGGGTGTGCCATATCATACCGTCCATGATAATAATGGTATAAATTTTTACATGATAAAAAAGTGTCATATTGCGATGTCAATGATATATCGAAGCAATGACGTATGGCCCATTTACGTTCCCTGGCACGCAGAACAACAACAGCCTGTCTGATACCCCCTTTCCACCAGCATGAACCGGGTGCTAGTTCAGAGCTAGTGCTAGTGCCAGTTCAGAGTTGGTTCAACTGAGGAGTCTTCTAAGAACTGGTTTGCCTTTCCACAGGCTAGAGAGCAGCACAGAGCCAGGTCTTGCGTCACTGTATACGTCTCATATTTCACAGCAAAGCTAGCGCTGCAGCGCCAAACACAAATACACCAGACTTATTTGAGATGCATCAGCTTCTCGCAGAGCGATGACATTAAAGCACCGCGAGAACAATCCAAAGCACAAGGAGTCGTATGCTTTACAAACACACCCGTGGACCCGCGGCACTCCGATGTCACCCGCCGAATCGGTCCGCGCTGCTCCGGTACATCTCGAACAAGCCTTCCATCAACAATTGCGGATGTTTCACTACTATTGATGTTCATGGCTTTGCGAACCTACATCGGCATCCAAACACGGCTCGCCGTAATTTGTATATAGACGGAGATTTCAATCCAGCTGCATTAGCTTGATTAGCTGCTATTTTAAAAATGGCGGTCACAGGTGTCTTGTTGGTCACGGTAACCCCGCCCCCAGCCCCTGACGCAAGTGGTTCTTACTTCTAGCCCAGCAATGTTTTGGTGCTACTTACGAACCACTTTTCCTGGTTCGGAGCTGGTGCTTTGTGTGTCGAAAGACAAAGAACTGATTTGAAACTAGGCTCTGGCTCCGAACCAGCACTCAAACTGCTTTGGTGGAAAAGGGGTATGAGAGTAAGAGCAGCATGTCAGCCTCCGATGGCAATTTAGTAACTGAAAAGGGAGCTACTTCAATAGTATGGAAGTGGTTTGGTTACAAGTGGTCAGACCTCCAACAATTAAGCACAATATTTTGCAAAATTTGCAAGAAAACTTGTTTCACCACTTGGCCGAAATGCAATTGCACTCGGGAATAACGTAAGCTGAGCGTTCTCACTCTCTTCTCTCCGACTACGAAGTGACACACAGCCGCCTCCTCGCTCTCATTCGTTTAATTTACTCTGGTTGAATATTGCTTGTTCTGAGCATAGTGGATCGAACAAGCCACGCTCAGTCTCAAACAGCTTGCGAGTCACAAGTACCAAAATGAGTGGCTTACTGCACTAAAACGGTCAAATACATACAAAATTATGTCAAAAAGGCTGTCATGGTGAGTATTCAGTTAAACACGATCAGTTTTGGATCATTAAACAGTGGAGAAAGAGAACGCATTTGTGTAATATTGTGTCCGTTCTTAAACTCTTAAAGGGACAGCAGTCCAATATTCATACTGCTGTCTGTCATGTTATTTAAAGAACAAAAGACAAATAAAATCACTTTCTGCTCTTGACAGAATATGTTTTATAACTTTAATGGTAAGCATTAATCCGTATTAATTAATGCTTCAGTAGTTACTAGAGAGTTATCATGTTTCTCACTTTAGAATACTGATCCAAATAATTAGTAATTCCTTCTTAAGTATTTAGTAATACTTCAGTCATTACTAGTGGGTTACCAAGGCCTTTACTCTAGAATTAATTATACATTATGCATTATTCATGTTAATTATGAACATGTATATAGTATTTCTTAGTAGTTCTCTGGGAGGAATGAAAAACAGTAGTTACTGAGTAGTTAATAGTGAACTATCACCTACAATTGAGCACTATTACTTACTAATTCATTCATCAGAGTTTATTGTTAGTTAATAGTAGTTACTAGAGTGTTAATACTGCATTATTCATTTGTTCCTGTGGAGTTATTCATTAATGAAGGATCAGTATTCTAAAGTGTTACCTATAAATGCTGTGGCAAATTCGCATTCTTTATCCAGTGTGTCTCCTCGTGTTTTGTCAGTTTACAGTGCAAACAGTATTGTTTATAGTCTTAAGGTTGGGTCGAGGTTCGGTATTCTGTTTTATCAAAAGCTGCCAACCTTTAGTTTGTTTTCTGCTGTTTTTGAAACGATCTACTTTTTAGCTGTTACTAATTTATTTAAGAAATATGTTCATTATTCAAACTATGAAACAGGATGTACTCGTTTACATTTAGGCATGTATGTAACACTTTATAATAACATTCATTAATAAATCATAAACAAACATTATATAACACTTAACAGATCATTAGTTAATATATATTCACATACCTAGAAATAGATAATATGCTTGTTAATGTTTACTAAAGAACTTACTAAACATTACCTAAAGATTAACAGATCGTTATTTAATGTAAATTGAAATGCCTACAAATGTCAGTAAATTCTCAGTTCATATGATCATGCATTTTTTTTAATCTACAAATGATTTCAATAGAAATTATGCAAACATTAAAAACTTATTTGTTAATGTACTTTTGAATGCTAACACATTTTAATACACTTCAGTTCATATATTTACCTAATGCTTTTTTTTTTTTTTACATTTACAAATGTGAAAAAAAAAAATATATATCTTAAGTAATTTTAAGCACTTCACAATATTTTCATATTAACATTCATAACCACAGTCTGTAAAGGTGACATATTTGGTCTTTGTTTGTTTTGTAGACTTCTACTATTTACACATTAACAAATCATTAATTAATGATTTGTTATAACCAACCCTAAACTTACCCATACCAAACCTGTCCCTAACCTTAATCGCATCATACCTCAATGCAAGCAAATGTGCTGTGCATTAACAAAAGCTATTAATCATTGTATAACATCTGTTAAAATCATTTGTAGATTTTCTGACATTTGTAAGCATTTTTATTTACATGAAATAATGATCTGTTAAACATTAGTTAATAAGTTAATTACTAAACATTAACAAGCACATTATCTCATGTTTCTAGTTATATGAACCTATATATTAACTAATGATCTGTTAAGCATTACATAATAATTTTTTAATGATTTATTATTGAAAATTATTATAAAGTGTTACCCCTAATTCTGGCACATATAAATTGTCAATACGTTTGTTTTATCTTATTTTTATTTTTTCATGCACATGGTTTATTTCAAACAAGGTTGTAAAGCAGCAAACTACAAAACATCCCCCCAAATATATTTTCTTGGATTAAAAACGTAAGTCTGCATTAATTTGTCAAGACATTTTATGATTATAAATACAAACCACCATCTTATATTCTTATCTAAATAAGTTTATCCAAACATGTGATTGTACTCACCATGAAAAGTTTGGTCTTATTGTGACTCACTTTTGGTTGCACTGTGCTTTTTGTGTAGTGTTTGTCTTTCTTACAAGACTTTGTACTGTATGACTGTAAACATTAAGCTTGTTACGAGTGCCACCCATGTAGTTCTCTCCATCGGCCACCGCAGGTCACCCTACACTGAGTTTTGAATCCCGGACTCCATTTTTCACAATCTTCATACCTGGCTTGATTGCACATCACCAGGAGCCTGTACCATGATGGTAGTTGAACAAACTCAGGGTTATAGGATTAGTTTTGATTTGACAAAACCAAACCACTCCAATCCGGCTTTGCTGGTACCATGACGCTGATCATCAACTTTCTCTGTCAACTCAGGCTTTGATCCTGAGTTTGTGAAGTGAGTGCACATGAATGCGTGACATCAGTGGCAAACAGCCAATCACATGCCTTACAACAGAGAGTAACTCTGATTCACTTCTCGCGAGAGAGCCAGCGCGATTCAAAACTCTTTTACTGAAGATTAAGAGATTGAAGAAAATGAAGAATTTAAACTCATTTACACTGAATAAAATAAAATAAATGATCTTGCTCTATCAGTGCAAGTGAAACTTGTGAAGTTAGTTTATTTAGTTGATAATATAGCGTAATTATCCAAGTAATTGTCATTAAAGCCAGACAATTTCATTAAGTTTTTTTTTTTTTTTACTATATAGTGACCTTTAATTTGGAGAAAGAGAAACTGGGGGAGTGACTTCATTGCGTTGGATGATCTCTAATCCAGAACATAACCTGCCCTGGAGCAGGTTAGCTGTAGAGCGCAAGTTACTATGGTGATGAACACCGCTAAAAGCCAAGTCACTTTCATGGTACCTAAAACCCAGGATTGGAGCAAACTAATCTGAAACTTACCTGGCTAGCCAGCTAATCCACTTAATAGTATAGGCCCCTGGTAGCCATCTCACAGACTATTTATAGTCCCACGAGTGAACAGTTCAGTGCGAAGCATTGTAGTGCCACGGCCTGCAATTCTGAGCATTTTCCCCCTTGTTTGTCTGATCTGTTACTGACTTCGTTTGGATTGCCATCTGCCCTTGACCCTGTGCTTTGTATTAGAGTTTATTGTGTTTGTCTGCTGCCTGCTTCGACTCCTGCCTGTTATGACCATGTTTACATCTCTGCCTATATTGTTGTTGTTTACCTGGCTGTATACTTTTATTAGATTTTATAAAATGTATACTGTGAAAAAATATTCTGTATACGACAAAATGATTTGTTAACTTCGGTCCAACAGACCTTACAGTCTAACTCAGAATTCCTGAAGGGTTCATTATAAAATTCAGTGTTTCAGAGGATGCAAAGATGGAGAACAAGCTTTTGGGGGTTTGAGAACCAGAACCAAAGCTGAGCAATAAAGCTTTAGGAGATGAGGAAAAATACAAAGATTGTCAGATTCACTCAGTATTACTTGATCTAATTCACTACTATAGTGGTGGAGCCAAGATGTTTTCAAATAAAGGGAACAATGAGTTTGACTATAAAGTACTGGACTGTTTTAGTGCCTGCAACACAACTGAATACAATTACATTTGTACTTAATCTTAATTAAGATACAATTAAACAGTGGTGGAAAGAGTGCTGAAAATTTGTACTCAAGTACAACTACTGTTACATTGATGAAATAATACTCAATTACAAGTAAAAACACTGGTGCATTATTTTTGTTTTAAAATCTGGGCTGCCATTCACAAATATTATAAACCTTGGAGGACTAATTATATTTTTAAATATATCTCTGGTTGTGTTCATCTGAAAGAGTCATATACACCTAGGATGGGATAGTTTTCATTTTGGGGGAATTATCCTTTTAATGTGGCAATCATTTCTTCTGCAAATTGTAAAGGTCTTTATGAATCAAAGGTTAATAAGTAATATTTATTGAATATTGCCACTAACACCTTTTCGCTTAGCTGTTTATAAAGGAAAAGCAAATTTGTTTTTGATTCTCCTGATACTGATTTTATATTTGTGTGTGGTTGAGTGGACTTTTTATGTTTTTAAAGTATTTTTGCTTAGTTTTTAATTTCTGAAAATGATTACACACAAAATTCAGTTCAAAAACTGTTGCTGTTTGTTTTAACACAAGTCAGTTATAATCGAGTATTTAGACAGACCATAATGAGATTTCATTAGCCTTTGTGTTTTCATGTTTCTTTTGTAGTTTCAAGGGAGTCTCCAGCAGAAGATCCAGATGAGATCATCATATTCCTGAGAGGAAAGACCAGGGGCCTGTACCATGAAGCTGGATTATCAGGCTAGCCAGGTAAGTTTCAGATTAGTTTGCGCCAATACTGGGTTTTAGGTACCATGAAAGTGACTTGACTTTTACCGGTGTTCATCACCATGGTAACTTACGCTCCACGGCTAACCTGCTCCGGGGCAGGTTATGTTCTGGATTAGAGTTTCAATTTCTCAAACTGATTTCAATTTCCCAAACTGAGAAATTCTTAATTTCTCAAATTCTATTTTTCAAACTGAAACTGGACCAATCAGATGTGAGCAAAGTGACACTGACACACCCAACACAAAGTCACTCCCCCAGTTTCTCTTCCTCCAAATTAAAGGTCACCATATAGTAAAAACAAATATTTAATGATGAAATTGTCTGGTTTTAATGATAATTACTTAGAATTATTTAATGATTTATAAATGATTTGTATAATTATATGATCTATATTTTTATTAATCCATTACACACACGCAAGTTTAGTTTAACAGTTGTTATTAAGTATTTAGTTTCAATTAATATTAATATATACAGATCATATGTAATATAAATAAGGTGTAAAATACTCTTTAAATATGACTACATGTGACCTTGTATGTTTAAGTCTCTATCGCTATATATTATCAACTATATAAACTACCATCACAACTTTCACTTGCACTGATAGAGAAAGATCATTTCTTTTATTTGTCCTCTTTCATGGACAAGTATTTTCTTTAGTGTAAATGCGTTTAAATTCTTCATTTTCAGCAAAAGAGTTTTGAATCGCGCTGGCTCTCTCGCGAGAAGTGAATCACAGTTTATTTCTGTTGTAAGGCATGTGATTGGCTGTTCGCCACTGATATCACGGATTCATGTGCACGCGCTCCACAAACTCAGGATCAAAGCCTGAGTTGACAGAGAAAGTTTATGATCAGCATCATGGTACCAACAAAGCTGGAGTGGAGTGGTTTGGTTTTGTTAACTCGAAACTAATCCTATAACCCTGAGTTTGTTCATCTACCATCATGGTACAGGCCCCTGATCAGGCTGGTTCTGCTGGGAAAAACTGGATCTGGGAAAAGTACCACTGGAAACACCATCATGGACAGAAACCTGTTCAAATGCTCAAAGCAGTGGAGATCAGAAACCAGTGAGAAGAACAACAGAAAGATGTCAATGATCGACACACCTCAGTAAAGAGGGTCATAATAACTGAAATACTGACACAACATTCACTTCTCCTGGACCGCACGCTTTAATCATTGTGATTACAGTAGGTTCACTGAGGAGGAGAAAAACACAATGAAAGAAGTGTTTGAGAACAGATGGAAAACTGCAGATTCACTTTACCCACAAAAATCACTGAGAGAAAGAAAATAAAACCATCGAGCAGATCTTCAGTCCCTCATACAGAGCTGAGAAACTGATTCTTCTGCAACAAGAAGTCTGCCAGTTTCCACAGATCTTAGAGAGACTGAGAGAGAGAAATATAATGTTGATAAAGCAGAGAAACACATTAAGAGGAAACTGGATGAGAAATGGAGTCAGGAGCACAAGAAGATAATGAAAACAATCATTCTGAAAACTAAACAACTGGGATAAAAATATCTAGAATATATTATCATATATAAAGTCTGAAATGTGAAGTCGGACGTTTGTGTCTGTAAAACTACAAACAGTGTTAATAAAAATGTCCATATATCTGCCACTGTAAAAACTGTGATCATTTTAACTGTATATTTTGTTACGTCCCAAGCTTAAAGTTTGTCTAGGGAAAGGGAGTAACAGTGAAAAGAAAATAAATGAGAAATAGGCTTATTGTAGCCTGAGTTTTGTCATTTAGTCATTGTTGCTGTCATCTACATGCTGAAACGCTCTGATGCCAAACGAGTCTGTTTTTATTGCCTATCTCTGACGTCTCGCTACGCGATTGGTTAGATACATGAGTGCTTCAGTGACGACATCACGCAGAAGGTTCCCAATGCGTTGTCACGCAGCGTCTCGTTCCCTACTCAGGAACCAGGGTTACATCTGTAACCCGAGACGTTTTGGTGTTATATTGTGTAACTTTGAGAGTGTGATTATGTATTACCTCCCAATCTTAACATTTGTTGGGGAATTACACAGTTTTACATTCTGTATTGTTCTGATGGTTTTATAAAAAATAATAAAAATAGAGCGTTCAGACAGAGGGTGAAAACCCAATTTTGCAGACCCCATTATCAAAATTATGAACCCATAAATGGGCATAATAGGCACCTTGTTATAAGTCAAATATTGTTTATGAGGTCAAGACTGATTTCTGTTGAACTCTGTTCAGTAACATGAGCAGCAGTGTTATATGAGTTTTTTTCTGTGAGAAACTGTTTGTGTTTGTTCTGCAGGAGTGTTTGGTGCTGAAACAGATGAAGAGAAGACCGTGATGGAGGGAGATTCAGTCACTCTAATCCCTGATCTTACTCAAATACAGGGAATTATTCAGATGAAGTGGAGAGATTCACGTTCAGTCATTGCTCAAAATGAGGAAAATGAGATTTCATATCCCAGTCTCACTGAAATGTCCAAAGACAGACTGAAGCTGGATCAGACTGGATCTCTGACAATCACAAACATGAGAACTAAACACTCTGGACTTTATAAACTAGAGATCAACCACGACCATGGGACCTCACGTTTGAATTTCATCGTCACTATCTATGGTGAGGACACTTTTATTTATGAATAATTAGATGTTTTGAAGTTTATTGTAGTTTTGTTAATTTAAATGAATTAAGTAAACTAATTGACTGTTAAAGTTATTATTCTAGCGCCAGTAACTGTGTTTAATGTTTAATATCTGTGAATCTGTCTCATTCAGAGTCTCCAGCTGTTATTGATGCTTTTAAAGGTGAAATGAAGAGTGTATCAGAGACGGAGGGAGAATCTGTCACTCTTCAGACTGATACTGAAACACACGGAGATGAGCTGATAGTGTGGAGGTTTGGAGATGAAGGAAAACTCATAGCTAAACATGATCTAGAGGCCAAGAGTCCACCATTATATGATCCTGATGAGAGATTCAGAGACAGACTGAAGCTGGATCATCAGACCGGATCTCTGACCATCACAAACACCAGATTATCAGACTCTGGAGTTTATACAGTGAAGATCAGCAGCAGCAAACACACTTTAAACAAGAGATTCACTGTCACTGTCAGCCGTAAGTAACTATATATTATAATTGTTTTGTGTGTTTGTTTTCACAAACTCAACAATATTTATATTTTTATGTTCCTCATTTCTTTTCTCAGAAGGCTGTTGTGGCTTTACTGAAGCTGTGATCCGATTGGCTCTCTCTGCTCTGGTGGGCGTGGCTACTGTGGCTGTTCTGGTTTATGACATCAGATCCTGCAGTCTTCAGCAGAAGAAGAGCGTGCAGAAATAACCATCAAAATTAGGTTTGTTGATATCAAGACTAGGATCAGGCTGTGATCACATCAAATAATGTGTTGTTTCTATGTTCAGTCACTAGTAGGCGCTACAGCTGGATCTGCAGGAGAGACTCAGTGAGAGAGTCATGTTGATCCATCAGAATTCAGTCGTCTCATTTATGGCAAAACAACACAAGTACAGATGATGTTTAGAGTGGTTCTCAACCTGTGCCCGTCACAAATGCACATGCTGCCAATGATATGCTGACCACACTTAAACATTACAGTTTCACTATTTTTTATTTAAATTAAAATGGATTAAATTAATATAAGTTTGAACTATAATGTGTTTTTGCCATATAAAATCATTTTGGTGATCATATATTATTTTCAGACATGGTTTAAACACTTCCACATGAGCATGATGACTCTTTGTGTATTTACTAGTCGCCATATCGACAATATATAAAGAGAAAAAAATGTGCAAAAATTCAGAAATCTTTGGGAGATATTGCTGACCATTTATTTAACAATAGCAAAAGTACATTTCTCACGATCATTTTTCATCTTTATTTTTTGTGTTTATTTAAAATTAGACAAAACCTGTTATTTATCAGTTTTATTTAATGCTGGTCTAGAGTGTCGTAGAGAGATTGATTGTGAGGGATTATTTGGAGATTGTGATTTTGGACATTTGATAATTCCTGTTTTCTTGACCCTCGCCTGTTTGACGATTCTGGATTCTGATCTTGCTTTGTTTGCTACGGACCTCTACATTATCACCTGTAAATATTCTGGTATATATATTTTTTACCAAATTAAGGGATCTAGGGGGTTTGACGGCATTTTATTTTGTATATCTATCTTTTCACATTGTTTTTGGTTAAAGCCAAACCCTTAATATGAAATAAAGCTTATTTTTTTCAGCATGTCTCTGGTAGTGAGACTCTTTCTTCATGTTCCTGCTTCATCTGACACCATACGGTTATAACAGGCCTGTAACACGCCATCATTGTTTGGTGACTGATACGATGCTGTTGAAGAGAATTTACACAGATAAATAGTTACTTCAGGTGCAGTACACATTAATTGATCATTATTATCTGATTACTGTAATGTCAATAAGTTAGTTTTTATTTGGTGGAATACATTTTCTGTGACATACTGAATATCTGGATTATGTCAGGGGATTGTGTAATATGAGTTTATTGAACAAGAGAGTTTCACTTTGATATGAAGAGGTCAGACATTTGTCTTATAGTATTTGGTGATTTTGCAGAGTGTGACAGAAATTAAACACTGTATGTGCCGTCAGAAAACACCGTCTCTTCTGTGTGTGTGACATCTGGATATAATAATAATATTATCTGTTAATATCATAACATTAGATCTGATTGGTTTTCATTGGTGACGTCATTTGTAAATGATATGCGGCCCGTGAGACTTGCACTTGGACCACAGTGCAGCACACTGGGAAAAGTTTGATTACCCTGTATCACTCATATTTCAAGAGCATATTTCTATATTTCAATATTTCCAAAGCACTGGTCAGTTTCTGCTCTGGGTTTCACACTTCATCTCTCTCACACATTCACATGGATAAAAGCAGAAGTAACTGCAGCTTTAGACACTTTTAGCTCCTGAGAGCTTCAGTGTCATGAAAGGATGCTTATCAGCATTAATTTTATCAGAAGAGCATTAATCCATAGCGTGTAAATCATTAAACACGGGTGTCCGAACTTGTTGCTGGAGGGCTCAAATCCAGTTCAAATTAAAACAGTGAATTATAGCAAAAATAAAACAAAGACTAATCATAATTTCTCTAAAGCTACTGACACTGAGACACTGTTTAAAGATTTTTTTAATTCAGGATTTACTTCATCTAGACAAGACTGTATTTCACTAGTTTCTGTATTTTGTGGAAACACAATGTAGCTGAAATAGTAAACATAAGCGTAAAGTTAAAGTTCAGAGACGGAGAGAGAAATGTGGTGAGTGTGGTGAGACAGGATCTGAAGTCAAACTCTCACTGATGATCTTTGTCAGTTCATATTTGTCTCATTCTCTGTTCAGAGTCACAAGAGTTCATCAGGATCATTTCACACTCATTCTTCATATGAACTCCTTCTTGTTAAAGCACATCAGCTCCAGCTTTGGGTTTTCCAGCTTCATCCTGCTGACCAGATGATGAGGATGAGCTGATCCTGATGGAACTGGAAGACGGAGGATTTTAATGATCTCTTAAAGTGGAAATGAAGCAGTTGTTCAAGTTCCCATTATTGAGTAACTGGATTTCCACGGACACATCTGCTCCTCCTTCAGCGTCTCATCATAACCTCTTCCAGCGCTGGTTTTCAGCAGGCGTTTCGTTCCTCCTGCTGCTGTTACTGTGTCTCCACACATGAGAACAAATATAATCAAGGTCAGGACATTCATTTATCTGTCTTGCTGCTTCCTCCGACTGTTAAATTGTTAACTGTGGTGACGGGACAGTCTCCCTGAAAACTTCAGACTCGGACTGCAGTGGAGCCTCTTTTCTGGTGATTGATTCTGGGATTTACAGAGATATCCTCAAGTTTCTCCAGTTTCTCAGTCCTGGTGTGTGTTGATGTTGTTTTCTGAGTGTCCAGCAGGAGGCGCCAGATGTCCATTATTGAGATTATCAGTGTCAGTGATTCGATCACGTGGAACCGAAAGTGAAAGTCCATCTGAACAGCATACAAAAGCAGTCATTTTAACAGCACAGTGTCGACTGATTTCTGTATTAGAAGTACCTTCATATTTTGTTTCGGGTTTTCCTCTTTTTATTTTTCTAACAAATGCCGCCGTCACCTTTCCTCACAGGTCCTGCTCCACAAAAGATCTGCAAACATACAGACATCAAGAATCAGAAAAGTGCTGTAATAACTCTGTTTAAATTACAATAATTAAAATAAACGACAACTTAAGATTTAAACAGACTTTGTATTCATTTCTGTAGTATCGTCACTCAAAGCCTTTGATGACATCATTCCTTCATCAGCGGATAAACACACGTGATCATCTGTCCCTGTAACATCAGACAAGACTCAAGTTTCCTCTGAGATTTATGTGCTCAAATCTACATTTACATGTTGATGATGTGTTAACTTTTTATCCAATACAAATGTTCCTTATTTTATTAACAGTACGAATGGAAAATAAAACAGATACGTTATGTCTAGTTAAGTGTACATTTGTTTATTTACATTATTTTCATTCATGTAATTTAAACAGTGTTGACAACAGTGAATAACAGCACACACACATCACTCATATATCATCCAGCACTCATAAGTCATAATACTTAAAGATGTTCCTGTCAGATGTTAAATAAACATTTAGTACGCATCCTTAAGATGTAGAATATATAAATCCACTTCGGAGAACTAGAGTTTACTAGAGATCCCCTGTTATCTATAAATCGTGTTTTTACTGGAACATCACAACTATCTAGCATCTTTACACATTCAGCAGTTTACAGTAGTTCAACAATGTGTTTCACTGACACGTCACGTCGGGCTCAAACTAACACATATTTTCTAAAGCTGGTGATGTGATATAGTAATAAAGGAGCTGCTTAAGGTCCAGCGCAGTGAAACAAATATGTTCTTGAATAAAAATATGAAATTGCACTAGACCGTGCCAAATGAAAGAAAATACTAAAACAAACAGTAATCTTATTAATCCATTTATAAACTAAACCTAACTAATGCAAAATAAATAAAGAAATGAAAAATCTTCAACGCCAGAGACGTCGTATCTTTTCTACACTAACAAACACAAAATTACAACGGGTGGCACAGATCCCTAACCTGATGTGTCTAAACAAGCATCAAACTGAGTGTGTGCACCATGTAGGTCACGTGACATGCTTACCTAACCCTTCTCCTCCATTCAATGGGGAAACATAGGGGAATTCAGAAAATCAACGGTCACATGATAAACAAAGCACACTAACAAAATTAATTCTTGAAGGAAAAAACAACCAAAAGGTAAAATAAAAATAAATAAAAAAAATGCAAGGAACAAAGAGTTCAAGTTCACACAAATGAGCCGGCTCCCATCTGCGCGCTGGCATTTCCCTGCCTCCCTCCCCTGTTTTATGTTATTTTATAATGTTTCCTGTGGTGCACTTATAATTCTGATTTTAAGTATGATTTTTACATCACAAATTGTCATAATTTAGAAATAAGTCATTTTCTTACCTGGTTTGAAGGGGCGTGTCTCTGTGAGACTTCAGTGTAAACGCCCACTGCTGTGATTGGCTGACATCTTTGCATATGAAATCAGTCATACATGTGTAACTCTTTCAAATACTTTTGATTCTTCATTTCATAACTCTTTAAAACTAATAAGAGCCCCACAGGTATTGATGCCTGACATTTAATGAACCCAGGGGTGTCAAACTCATTTTCTGTCCAGGACACATCAGTGATGCATCAGTTTTGTAACTCATTAAAGTAGCTCTAATTCAGATTATTGTTGTCTTTATTAAGAATGTGCTGCTCTGAAAGCAGAAAGAATCGTGTTTCGCTCAAATCACTTGTAATTAATTACCTATAGTACCTATATCACATATGTTTTATGACTTCTACGTGGCTCTGTATTTGTATGTTATTGTATTTGTTTGTTTCTCACTTGTGGACTTTCAGGCCCTCTGGCGGAATGAAACAGACATTACATGTGAACTCACTAATGCTCTCAACACTATTTTGGGTAACAAATAGGAAAAAATAATGCTTTTCTCTCTAAAGAAATATGAAGCAAATCCATAAGTATTTCTTTTTATTCTCCCAGTGGATACATAACATGTCCTGATAGAATAAATTACAGTCACAGAGTTCTTTCATAATTTAATACTTTATAATAAAACTTTTTTTTTTTTTTTTTTTTTTTTTCACACATTTTTAATGATTTATTGGAAAATGAAGCAGTATTCCCAAGTGCTCGACCAAAACGGGTGGATGTTGTTTGGATTGTGATTAATGATGTATATAAACAACAACATAAAGGGTTAGTTCACCCAAAAATGAAAATTACCCCATGATTTACTCACCCTCGAGCCATCCCAGGTGTATAAGACTATCTTCTTTCAGACGAACAATCTGCGATATATTTTTAAATATCCTTATGTAACAGAGTAAGGACCTTATTTAGTTTTATTGTGAATTCTTATGAATTCAGCAGCGGTTAATTGCATGTTGTACTGGTGCCCTCTTGTGGTTTGTGTGAGGACTGCAGGCAAAAATGTTCGTAAGACGGAGACGATGTAACACAGCAGTTGCAATGTAATATACTCCACTAATGTAGTCCACTTGAAGGAGTGAATGAAAGGAGTGAGTCTATTTTGAACGTGCCCCAGCTAATGGTGCGTTACCGCCACCAACTGGACAGGAGTGTACAGCACTGAATGTGTGTTTATATGATATTTAAATCCTTTTATCTAAACTTGTTAATTAAAGACCTTTAATAAAGCATTTTTTATTTATTTATTTTATTTATTATCAATATTAATACTTTATTAAAATAACCTACCTTTCATTCACATTCCCTTGCATAATTATATAAAGCTATAAATAATTGTCTATTTAGGGGGCATGGAGCTTTAATTTCTCAGTGGGCGTTAGTATCGTCTCTCCGTTAGCGTCCGTAACGTGATTTATTCACGTTTATGTCAGTGTTTGGGTGCGGTTCAGAAGCGACGGAGATTCTGCAGAACAGAATTATATAAATTATCTCCATATAGAGATAATTTTATGAATTACTTTATTAATTCAGATTCTACACAACTCTACAAACAGCGTGCAGAACATGCTTTTGTTCTTTCTATTCTTATTGTTCGTGGAGGGTAAGTGATTGATTTCTGTATCTTTCGGTTTCATTTTAGACACTGCACTGCAGTATTGTGATCAGTTCTGAGTTAGATACAGTGGCGGAGCAAGGATTTTTTCACAGGGGTGGCCAGGCAGGGGCCAGTAGTAACCAGTCTGGGGTGGCACAGAAATATTCATTATTTCAACATAAAAATGAGTCTGACTATTGAGTACTGAACTGTGCCTACAACACAACTGAATACAGTTCATTTGTACTTAATTGAGATGAGTAATAAAGTGGCTCACATTATTGCTAAATTTCAACTTGTTCAGTCAGCTTGTTCTGCTTCTCAAAACCCCCATAGCTTGTTCTCCATTGTTGCATCTTCATGGATGAGACATATAACTATATAGTTCAAAGATTATTCATTCTTCATTGAATTTTATGTATAATCAATTAACTTAAAGATTCTGAGTTTGTCTGTTTCAAAAACAAAACCAAAAAAGTAAAAACTAAACTTTCTATATTGTCAAAATAAATAATTGCAACAGTTCTAGCATACCCAGTAAAAAGAGAAAAAAGTGTTCTCTTTTAAATTCCCATTTGCTGATGCGGAAGCGGAAAACAACAGTTCATAAATGCCAGAATGTAAAATTAATTATTTTATGCATTTAAATGTGATCATTTTTGTTTGTACTTTATAAATTAACGCAAAATAAGCGTCTTCTAATACAAATGCACAGTTCTCAGATGTTTGCATTAAAACATTACATATCAGTTTGTGCCATATATTGTGATCTCACATAGCAGAATATTTTAGTCCAGAGACGTGACGCATATTCAAATAGGCCTACATACATGCATGCACAGTTTTAATGCAGCTTTAATCGCTTTTTTTTTTTTTTTTTTTGGGTTATTTCATGACTTAGTAGACGACAGAACTACGACGTTGCATGCTCGTATTTTCTTTTGCGCTTTATTTATAGTAAGTTAATATACTGAGCGCCGTATTTGTGCGTGATTGAAAAGTGCGCGGTCTTGCAACCCACCAGTTGAGAAACATTTATGTAAGCTATATATAATGTTCGCCGTTCACTGTTGTTCTGCTGAAGCTCATTCGGCACCTGTATCATTTCTGCGCGCGTTTGACTTGCGCCTGGCGCTGAGGCGAAGTTAGAGTGCGCGTCTGAAAATTCTCCCGTTTTGTGTGGTCTTAAAGAGACGGTTCTGCGCTTAAATAAACGCAATTCTTGTCAACAAAAAATGTAGACAGAAACAGCAGTTGTGAGCGGGGTGGCCAATAACCCACCCCTGGCCACAATAGCCTTAAATAAAGGCCGAAATAAACCTAGACGTGTCTAATGATTGAGCCATTCCGCTGATTGGGAGACATTTGTTTGTTGTAGGGGAGAGCGGGGTTGGTTGGCACACTTTTCACTCTCTGTCATATTTCTCAGTCATGTTATATGTGAAAATAGTCAAACCAGTATCAACTGAAAGGTTATGATCTCAACTAATCAACAGATATATTTAATGTTCTCGAATGATTCCTATTTCCTTTAAAATTCATCATTAATTCATGTTGTGCACTTGTGCCAACCAGCCCCCAGTATGGGGCTGGTTGGCACATGCAATGGGGTTGGTTGGCACAGATGCTATAGTTACAAAGAATGAGGTGACAAATGTAAAAAACTTGAGAATTTAATTCAAAACAGAAAAACATTCAACAGAATTTCAGCCCATTTTCTCCATAGATTGTATTTAATTGAACTAAACAATAGTTTGTATGTGTGTGTGTATGCGTGGCACTGAAGACACACTCTTAGCCTGGATTTTATATTTACTTAAAAATATAATTACAATATACTTAAAATATTTAAGTTTGGTTGCATTACTTATAAAATATAAGTATATTCTACTAATTTGTGGGTGTATTTGAATGTGTTAATAAATGTAAGTTAAATGCACTTAAAATTATGAAGTTTTTCTCCTGGCCACGCCTCCTACACACTGGTTTGCGGCAGGTAATGATGCCATTTTGTCGTGGTGTGTGTGAATTCAAGGAGCTGTTGATGAGCAGTTGGAACATTTGTTTTGGCTGTTCTACAGACATTTTTTTTCCATTTACCTTTTTATAGTTTTTCACCAAAGGAGAAAATCACAATTTTTAAGTTACCATCATTGAGGGTCAGGGTTTGTTTTAGTTGAGCTCTTGACCCTTGACTTTTTAATATTACAATTTGTTTGGGCAGTTTTAACTGCATTAAAACCAACCAGACAAGCAAAGTTAAAAGATGATCAGGTGATATTGGTTATGTTTTCACATAATCATTATTCGATCTGAATCACTGAACTCATTTAAAGCCCAATCTCTGAGTTAGATTTACATTATTGATTACAGCAGCACTGTGATCCTACAGCGGAGGATCAACTTCTACAAACCATTTTTTTTTTTTTAAAGTTATTATATATAAATATAAATATATAAAAATATATATTTTAGGCACACACAGACATCAAGAATCAGCCTGTGAATCTCAACGACGGTGACAAGCAACATATTCTGATAAACAGATCAACTCTGAACATTTGAAAACAAGCTACTAAAAAGTCACAGAAAAACAGCAAAATTTAAATAGTGAGAATAAAGAAAATTAAGACAATTCAGCTCATAATTTATTCATGCAGCAATGCATGATGGGAGGCATGGATGAATTTTGATTGGTGGCAAGTTAACTTGCTTAGTACATTGAACTTAAATATACTAGTTGTAATAACTACAAAGTAATTAATATTACAAAACATTTTAAGTTAAATGAACTCGAATTATTAAGTTCACCTTACTTAATCATTACTTAATTTTTTTAGGGCAACCAGTTTCCTCAAATTTTTTAAGTAAATTCAACTTATCCGGGCTAACAGTGCAAACTTCTCCAGGCCGGCTATTCCTATAAAACTCAAAACAAACCAGATCGTATATTTATTTGAACTAAACAGCAGTTTGAGGGCAACGTGTGGAGTGTGTGTGTGTGCATGTGTAGTATTAGGAGTAACAGAAATAATGCAGTCTCAAAAGAAAAAAAAAAGTTCTCCCCACTAAATATATTGTAGAACTGTGATAGATAGAGATATATAAAACGTAAGGATTTCAGTTTATAGAGATAGGAATCATCTATATTTTGACAGGAAATTTACAAGTTTCTGATGAGCTATGCCATGTGGCTAACATCATGTCAGTAAAGAGGTGTGGATGGGGCTGGTTGGCACACTGATTTGGGGGTTGGTTGGCACATAGCCATTTGGTTAAAAAAAATATTAATTTATGTATTTTACATGTTAAAACAATGAATATAATGTAATATAATATAATGAACTAACTTATGTATGAAATCATTTTCTTTTAGAAGTCAAAATGGTCAGAAAATATTAAGAACAACAGAGAGAGGAAAGACTGTGTCAACCAACCCCATCCACACCTCTTTAATGACATGATGTTAGCCACATAGCATAGCTCATCAGAAACTTGTAAATTTCCTGTCAAAATATAGATGATTCCTATCTCTATAAACTGAAATCCTTACGTTTTATATATCTCTATCTATCACAGTTCTACAATATATTTAGTGGGGAGAACTTTTTTTTGTTTTGAGACTCTAAAATAGAAAAGTTGTCCTCATCTCAATAGTTAGTGACAGATGAATGATTTCAGTAAATGGGTGTGGTCTGGTCAAGAGGGCAGTCATTTTAATGTTAGATTTTTGTGGCAGCACTCTCTAGTGTACTGGGATTTAACTGCGTGCCAACCAACCCTTGACCCAACCAGCCCCGCTCTCCCCTAACTATTGTTACTTTTTTATTTGTTTTTTTTTTAACACTGAATAACACACAACTACACTAACCAGTTTTACTATATCCATTTGGACACCATTCCTATCGTCAGGAAAAATGTAGCCTGATCAAGATTTGTGAAGCTGATTGTTTCTGCTCTAGGAGTGTCTGGTGCAGAGACGGATGAAACCGTGATGGAGGGAGATTCTGACACTCTACACACTGATATTACCGAAATACACAACGATGATACCATACTGTGGATGTTTGGACCTAGTGACTCTGTCATATCTCAAATAGCAAGAAAGGCAGATTTGACTTCATTTTTTTTCACTGATGATGCTGGATTCAGGGGCAGATTGCAGGTGGACCAAAAGACTGGATCTCTGACCATCAGAAACACCAGAATCAGACACTCGGGACAATATAAACTAACGGTCTCTAGAAAAAAAACTACGACAAAATTATTTAATGTTACTGTCTTTGGTGAGTATCTTTAGTCTGTTTATGTTGATTTTTCACTGCATGGTATGGTGTCATGAGAAATTTCACTATTATATGTTCATTACATTAAGTGCATAAACAACATGCTTGAGATATAAAATGAATGCCTATGTATTGCATAATAATATAATATAATATAATATAATATAATATAATATAATATAATATAATATAATGCTAGTACATAAGCTAAAAAAAGGAAAACTGTAAGAATGAGAAATGCTTGATTTCACAACCTTTAGCTTCAGTTATATAGTATATGAACCATGTAATTCAAAATATATATTAATAGTCATTACAATGATTTTTAAATGATATAAATTATAACATGATTTTGTAGAAATTATAATCAGGTGCTAAAAATACTGCCAATTAAAAGTCAGCTGAACCAGTGGTAACACCAGGTCGGGTCTCCTTTAGGACCCCCGATTCCTGGGAGGACCCGATTTCTCACCACAACGGTTTGGTACAGCTGTTCGGTGCTTTTCCACTGGATGCCGTACTGATACTAAAATATGATGTGTAAACACTACAGAGGATTACTGGGATACACTGCAAATGGATTACTTTAATGATGTATTTACTACAAACCAGATTCCAAAAAAGTTGGGATACTGTACAAATTGTGAATAAAAACAGAATGCAATGATGTGGAAGTTTCAAATTTCAATATTTTATTCAGAATACAACATAGATGACATATCAAATGTTTAAACTGAGAAAATGTATAATTTTAAGGGAAAAATAAGTTGATTTTAAATTTCATGGGATCAACACATCTCAAAAAAGTTGGGACAAGGCCATGTTTACCACTGTGTGGCATCCCCTCTTCTTTTTATAACAGTCTGCAAACGTCTGGGGACTGAGGAGACAAGTTGCTCAAGTTTAGGAATAGGAATGTTGTCCCATTCTTGTCTAATACAGGCTTCTAGTTGCTCAACTGTCTTAGGTCTTCTTTGTCGCATCTTCCTCTTTATGATGCGCCAAATGTTTTCTATGGGTAAAAGATCTGGACTGCAGGCTGGTCATTTCAGTACCCGGATCCTTCTTCTACGAGTCATGATGTTGTAATTGATGCAGTATGTGGTCTGGCATTGTCATGTTGGAAAATGCAAGGTCTTCCCTGAAAGAGACGACGTCTGGATGGGAGCATATGTTGTTCTAGAACTTGGATATACCTTTCAGCATTGATGGTGCCTTTCCAGATGTGTAAGCTGCCCATGCCACACGCACTCATGCAACCCCATACCATCAGAGATGCAGGCTTCTGAACTGAGCGCTGATAACAACTTGGGTTGTCCTTGTCCTCTTTAGTCCGGATGACATGGCGTCCCAGTTTCCAAAAAAGAACTTCAAATTTTGATTCGTCTGACCACAGAACAGTTTTCCACTTTGCCACAGTCCATTTTAAATGAGCCTTGGCCCAGAGAAAACGCCTGCGCTTCTGGATCATGTTTAGATATGGCTTCTTTTTTGACCTATAGAGTTTTATCCGGCAACGGCGAATGGCACGGTGGACTGTGTTCACCGACAATGTTTTCTGGAAGTATTCCTGAGCCCATGTTGTGATTTCCATTACAGCAGCATTCCTGTATGTGATGCAGTGCCGTCTAAGGGCCCGAAGATCACGGGCATCCAGTATGGTTTTCCAGCCTTGACCCTTACGCACAGAGATTGTTCCAGATTCTCTGAATCTTTGGATGATATTATGCACTGTAGATGATGATAACTTCAAACTCTTTGCAATTTTTCTCTGAGAAACTCCTTTCTGATATTGCTCCACTATTTTTCGCCGCAGCATTGGGGGAATTGGTGATCCTCTGCCCATCTTGACTTCTGAGAGACACTGCCACTCTGAGAGGCTCTTTTTATACCCAATCATGTTGCCAATTGACCTAATAAGTTGCAAATTGGTCCTCCAGCTGTTCCTTATATGTACATTTAACTTTTCCGGCCTCTTATTTCTACCTGTCACAAATTTTTTGGAATGTGTAGCTCTCATGAAATCCAAAATGAGCCAATATTTGGCATGACATTTCAAAATGTCTCACTTTCAACATTTGATATGTTATCTATATTCTATTGTGAATATAATATAAGTTTATGAGATTTGTAAATTATTGAATTCCTTTTTTATTCACAATTTGTACAGTGTCCCAACTTTTTTGGAATCAGGTTTGTACCTTTCTGGGCCTTGAAAGTGGTGTAAGGACCAAAATTAGCTCAAATGAATTAATTAATTTATAGGGAATTATAAAGAGTCATTTAGTTTACGACTAAGCAACTGAATTAAAAGTAAAGTTAGGTCACTCAAAGACTCTTTATCTTCTTTTCGGCCATTTGGTTTGTCACCTCTCCCTCGGTCAGGAGGCATGGTGCCATAAAAGGTACCTAGCATGGGTTTGCTGTAGACAGACTTGAGCTGAAAATTAGATTCTCTGAGTTTGGGTTTCTGAAATTATGTTTTGAAAGAATCATCTGAATGATTCATTTGTCTGGTTCGTCCTCAGTCCTTACAGTGGTAGTTGCATAGGATGTAAATGAAGTGACAAAGCTCTCAGATTTCATAAAAATACAGTCTTATAGGTTTGAAATAACATGAGGATGTAAAAATAATAACAGAATACATTTCTGGGTGAATATCTCTTTAATATACAGGGTTTATATTTAAGAGTAAATGTGAATGAGTTAACCCAAACTGAGACAGTAATATGATTTCTGTGTCACCTGAGAGTGAAGCCTGTTTTCTGTCAACATGTCAATGCTTATGATCTTATGCAGTAATATGAGGTGAAGTATAAAGAAGTAGCACAGGACCTGAATTTTATTAGCCTTATTAGCAACATTTGTGGACAAGAATTGAAATCTGTAAATATGGATTTATAAATTTAATTATACGTAGCACAAGGATTTATACAGAGTAAATGATTTATAAATTTAATCTCTTCCTGAGAAACTGTTTCGGCTTGTTTTCCAGCGGTGGCTGGTGGGACGGATGTGAAGTCAGAGTCAGTGATGGAGGGAAAGTCTGTCACTCTACAGAATAATGTTGAAGTCCAGAGAGATGATCTAATAGTGTGGAGGTTTGGAGATGAAGGCATCCTCCTGGCTAAAATCGATCTGGAAACTAAAGAGATCTCATTAAATGATGCTGATGAGAGATTCAGAGACAGACTGCAGCTGAATCAGAATGGCTCTCTGATTATCAAGCAGACCAAAACTGAACACACTGGACTTTATGAGCTACAGATCCGAGGCCGTGAAAGCGATCAGCGTTTCCTCCTTTCTGTCACTGGTGGGTAACTCTAAACCTGCATGTAATGATGACATTCAGTATAATGACAGTGTATCTGGAAAGTGGAACTTTTTCCACATTTTGTCATGTTACAACCTTATTCCAAAAGGGATTAAATTCATTATTTTCCTCAAAATTCTACAAACAAAACCCCATAATGTCGATGTGAAAGAAGTTTGTTTGAAATCTTTGCAAATTTATTAAAAATAAAAAAACATAATTGCATAAGTATTCACAGCCTTTGCCATGACACTCAAAATTGAGCTCAGGTGAATCCTGTTTCCACTGATCATCCTTGAGATGTTTCTACAATGAGATTGGAGTCCACCTGTGGTAAATTCAGATGATTGAACATGATTTGTAAAGGCACACACCTGTCTATATAAGGTCACCCACTTAACAGTGCATGTCAGAGCACAAACCAAGCCATGAAGTCCAATGAATTGTCTGTAGACCTCCGAGACAGGATTGTATCGAGACACAGATCTGGGGAAGGGTACAGAAACATCTCTGCAGCATTGAAGATCCCAATGAGTACAGTGGCCTCCATCATCCGTAAATGGAAGAAGTTTGGAAACACCAGGACTCTTCCTAAAGCGGGCCGCCTGGCAAAACTGAATGATCGGGGGAGAAGGACCTTAGTCAGGGAGGTGACCAAGAACCTGATGGTCTTTCTGACAGAGCTCCAGTGTTTCTCTGTGGAGAGAGGAGAACTTTTGAGAGTACAGTGTCCTCCATCATCTGTTAATGGAAGAAGTTTGGAAACACCAGGACTCTTCCTAAAGCGGGCCGCCCGGTCAAACTGTGCGATCGGGGGAGAAGGACCTTAGTCAGGGAGGTGACCAAGAACCTGATGGTCTTTCTGACAGAGCTCCAGCGTTTCTCTGTGGAGAGAGGAGAACCTTCCAGAAGAACAATCATCTCTGCAGCACTCCACCAATCAGGCCAATCAAGTCACATGAGCAAGCCTGGAGGACTCTCAGACCATGAGATCTACAAAGATTGAACACTTTGGCCTGAATAGCAAGCGTCATATCTGGAGGAAACCAGGCACCGCTCATCACCTGGCCAATACCATCCCTAGAGTGAAGCATGGTGGTGACAGCATCATGCTGTGGGGATGTTTTTCAGCGACAGGAACTGGGAGACTAGTCAGGATCGGGGGAAAGATGAATGCAGCAATGTACAGAGACATCCTTGATGAAAACCTTTTTTGTTTTTTATTTTAATAAATTTGCAAAGATTTCAAACAAACTTCTTTCACATTGTCATTATGTGGTATTGTTTGTAGAATTTTGATGGAAATATTTAATATAATCCATTTTGGAATAAGGCTGTAACATGACAAAATGATGCACTGTAGATCACTTGGACTTACAACTTCTCTCATAATAACATGATTCAGCTGAATCAGAATAAAATCAAACCCATTCACTCACACTAATGACTGTCTGTCTTCAGCTGTTGCAGGTCCAGGTCTGTCTCCAGGTGTTTTAGCAGGGATTGTTGCTGCTCTGCTTGTGGCGGTCTCTGTTGTGATTTACTATCGCCGCAAGATCTCTAAAGGAGGAAAATATTCGGGTGAGTGTTACAGCTGATACAGCCTGATGAAAACAGATTTACTACAACAGATAATGCTTCAGTGTACATTCATTTTTCAAGATCGGCTGGGTTCCCCATAGCTGAATTTTGGTAGACTGTCATACAGACATTAAACACCACTGATACAGAAACATTGAAAGCGGTGAATAACTTTCAACAATTAAAATAATTTATCATCAGAATTTAGTACTTAAAGGGATAATTCACCCATAAATGAAAATCCTGCCATCATTTACTCACTAATGAGTTGTTCATACATTTCTTTGTTGTGCTAAATATATGAATAGATTGAATTCAGGCAACCAGCTCCACCTATTATTTCTCCTAAGACTGAAATAAAAATTATGGTATCATTTACTCACATCATGTTGTTTCAAACAAAAATGCTGTTGTTTTTCTGTGTAGCATAAAAGCAGATGTTTGGCAGAACGTTCACGCTGCTCTGTTCCATACTCGTAGCCTCTAATACGGTCAAGCTCTTAAAAGGAAAAGTATTAGAAATTAACCATAATATGGTCCAAAAAACTCTTTCACTATTCCAAGTCTTCCAATAACTCTCTCTATATTCACTAATAATCAAACCCTTCACCAAAACTCTGCAAAAACTGTGACAAAAAGTCTTGACATCCTCCAGACCACAGTGCATTTGTTGTTGAATACTGCAGCGTATATTCATTTCCTAATGCATTTTCTCACATTAGCATGTCTTATCAGTTTGAGTAATGATTCTCCAATGCTCTGTTTACACCTGGTATTAAAACACTTGCACACTATTATCATGTCTTTGTGATATGTGAGGGCGATATCAATAACAAACACACACACACATATATATAGCACTTCATCTGCAGAAATGAAGATAAAAAAGTCTTCTTTTATTTGTACACACTCACAATAACAAAACATTATTAAAATTAAAAACAAAGAATAAATGAACAGGATGTGCTTTTCTGCCATCTCTGTCTCGTGTTTGGATCACATCACAAAAATGAACCAAAACTGTATACTTGCCTCAGTCTCGATAATAATTCCACCAATAGAAAGCTTAAAATGTGAAATTTATATTAAAACAAATAATCTCTGATTATGTAATCGTTATAAAAACCATTGAGAGATACAAAGGTAATCTGCTCAAATGTAGATGTTCATAATCCCAATGAGGATGAGGCATGAGACTGAATATTTCGCTCTACTTGATGAATTAAAATGATATTCGATATTGTTTCATTAAAGTTTAGATTTATTCTATAAATGTTACTTTAACAGCTGCACGAAATACCCACTGTGGTTAGTGATTTATAAATAAATAAACATTCTGGATTTATGCTGCTAGTTAGAAAGTAATTTCTATTGTTTTGGGTTCCAGTGAAAAATAAAGAGGAGGGTCAGGGGAACACTGTGGCCCGACCAATGAAAGAGGGAGAGTTTGGAGAGTACAGGTAAGTGCAGTTAGCCAGTTATGTCTCATTACAGCGTTAATAATTCTCTCTATTCACAATTCTCTCTATTTTCACGCTCACACACATAGACTTCTGGAGAGGTAAGAGCATTCACTGACTCCGTCATTCTTGTGCACTGATTATTTCCTGCTGGACTGTAACCGAAGCCTCTGGTCTGTCTCTCCAGCAGTGAAAGTGAGATCTACTCCACCGGTCAGCCATCTGTCTGCGAGAGCGACCGCAGCAGTAACGACAGTCTAGCCGACTACGGAGACAGTGTTGACATCCAGTTCAATGAGGAAGGCTCCTTTATCAGCCAGTACATCGGACGCAGGGATCCGCGCACTAACTCCGGCCACGACAGCTCCGGCGCCACGTCTCCCCTCGATCCCAACATGCCTCCACCCAGCATCAGCTTCCCCACATCTGTGACAGGAATTCCAGGGCCAAATTAACACTCTCACGTCCTTGACCATTTGACTGAGAGGCACTGATGGTATTAGATAGCAGGAGCGCCTGCAGGATTTTATCTCAGGATGTGCACAGGAAACTAAACGGGTCAATTTACTAAACATTTTAAATATAGGCCTGTAGCCTATATTACATTATCATATGTTCTGTCATATAAACAGTATAAAACAATAAAATAACAGCACAATTTACTTGCCTCAAACAACTCAGTAGGTATTATTAGTAGTATTATAATTATTGTTTTTGTTGATCCATTTTATTTATTGCCACACTTTAATATGTGAATTATACAATCAGAAAACTGAACACATTTAGCGTCGTCAGGCTTTTGTTTGTGCTTAATGGATAAAACTGTTCACTCAGGTTTATGGCTGCTGTCAATTTTATCTGCCACTAGATGGTGCTGTTTTCGACACTTTTGATGCTTTTAAACCTTAGAGAAAAGCTTCAAAGATTTAAGAGGCTTCATTTCTCCATCCCTACTCAATACTTTTCTGCAAATGTTTCAGTTGAATTTAGCTGTTTTAGAGAGCGTTTACTCATTTTGAGCCTGTTTTAAACATTAACTATCTGTAAAGTCATTTTTCATGTGTGGAAAAAAAACGACGAAACTAAACTAGCCAATCAGATTTCTTTTAACCCATATCCCCCACGCCCACCCATGCATGCACATGTACACATATGACTTATGACACAAACGCACAACTTTATTCTCATTCTCTCTTGCTCTTCTAATATATCATGAGTGTACACAGATAGATTTTAATAATCAATATAAAAATTATGAATAAAATAAAAACGGCATTAATTAGTGCTCTCTCGTGGTACACACAGTGCGTACAGCTGCAGGCGCCACTGTTAGACAGGATAGTGATTTCAGGACAGACATTCATTATCATATGACACGAGAAACATCATCCACAAACACACCGCCGGCTTCACACTCACAAAACGACATACTGTATCTACAGAGCATCGGTTACTGTAGGAAGTAATGTAATGTAATAACATACAGCAGATGTCAGCACTGCAGATTCTGTACTGTGCAACAAAAAAGACAATGATGACACTCCGATACATGAGACAGCTCACTATTTAGTGAAAAAATAATCAGAAGCAAGTGAATTTGAACACTTTTCCACACAAACAAAGAATTAAATTGAATCTGACAATTCAGCCTAAGATTTGAATTGGTTTGTAACCAGTACTGTTCAGTTTTTCATTGATCAGGCTAAAGATTTGAGTCAGATGCAGCAAAACGAACAGATTTCTGCCGTGTCTCTGAACAAAGTCTTATGTAGACAACATCTAGAGTCACGGCGATGTTCCTGTACGATCACAGGCAACACGAGGCTGAAAAGAGAAAATCCTTTGACGTTTCATTATGATTTGAAGACGTTCTTTTCCCATTTGCATTTAAAAAATGCTATTTTTTATTTGTTTTTTATTTTCAAAAAATGTTAGTATTTTTTTACTTGTATTCACCTGTATGTTCTTATTTCCATGCATATATATAAATCAATTATTTTGGTTTATATATCATATTTGTTTAAGCCGGCCCGAAAACACTCTCATTCAGCTTCTGTGTCTTCAGCAAGCGCTACATGTGATTTGTCCTGTCTATTTATTGTTGTCTGTGATTATGGCGAGCGAACAGCATTTCAGGAAGTGTGTTTATCCCTGCCCGTGTTTATCCCGGGAAGTGATACATATGGAATGTGTGTTGTTTGTTTGGGAGTGCAGCATGCCCAGGCAGCTCTCGAGGGGGGCTGCCTGTGTGCACTGCAAGCAGCGCTGCGCTCCCGCCGAGGAGGGTGGCTCGGCTCGCGTTTCTCAGGGCTTGGGTCCCGTTTCTGCCGAGGCAGTTCGCCGCCTTAGGTCTTGAGATTCACATATGGATATAGCAGAGGGGTTTGAGATGGGCCATGCCCTATCTTTGCCTTCGCCTGCTGCATCTAAAAAAAAAAAAAAAATAAAAAAAAGTAAGTATCTATTTCGGAGGCAGGAAGCACGCATTGCAGTTTCTTCCGCTCCAGTGGATACAGTCACGTTAATGGCGTCTAGTTCTGAGGAGCTGGATGTTGTTAGCGTGGCTATGGGAGATTCTGAAGACTCGCCACTTCAATCTCCCGCGAGAGGTTTACAGTTTTTTCCGACCTCCACACTGAGGTGTCGGGGTTGTGGAATAAACTTTTTCTCATACTATATATTTTACATCAAAATGTGTGGGTATGAGAAAGCATGGTTATATGGCTGCTAGCGGGAGCAGCCAAGGCCAAGTATGAACCTCTCACACAGACAAAACCAGAAAGAGCGTTGCTATCCATATTTCCCCTCCGAGGAGCTGGATGGCGGGGCAACGCTCGCTGGCGAAATTCTGGAAGGCAAGACTGGTCTGAGGACCGTCATTGCTGTTAGAACTTCACCAGAACCATGACATGTGAATCTGATCATGTGATTTGGTGATGGGCGTGTGATGGGTGCGCGATTCAACATGGCAGCACGCCGCTGCTAGAAGAAAGACAAACTTTTCTAGTTTTTTTTTTTTTTTCTTCAACTCTTCAACCTCTTCAATTCCTCTTTTTCCCCCGCCAAGACATCACCCGATTAAAACCTGGATTACGACTCAGAACTGGACCACCTGGAGGATTACATTGACAAATTTTACAATAGACTATGTACAATGGGCCGATCACGCAAAGCCAAAAAACCGCGCACTTCAGACTCTCCCATATCAACTGATTCTTCATCGTCACCAATATCCACTCCTATCAAAACTTAATGCTGTTCCGACGTACTTTTATCAATCAACGAGCGCTTATCTAACCTGGATTCTAGACTATCACTCATCGAAGTACTCCACAAAGAATTCCAAAACCTTCGCCATAGCCTGGAATATAGTCAACAACAAGTCGATTCGCTCACAGAAGAAAACAAATCATTAAAAAGCTCCGAGGACACACTCACCGCTAAACTTTCAACTGTAGCCACTCAACTCGCCTCCGTCACCTCCGAAAACAAAGCTATGCAAGAAACCATCCTGGATCTACAGTCACGCAGTATGAGAGACAATTTAATCATCTCTGGCATTCCCGAATCATGCACCGAAGACCCCGAAAAATCTGTTAAGGACTTCATGGTTAACCAGCTCAAACTTACACCAGAGACTGTCGAACAAATCACCTTCCATCGCGTACACCGTTTAGGACAGAAACCCCTCAACTCCAACCGACCCCGGCCCATCATCGTCAAATTTGAACATTTCAAACAGAAAGTACTGGTTCAGCGACAAGGCCGGCAGCTAAAAGGGACTCATTACGGACTCAACGATCAATTTCCACAAGAGATCATCCGCCGACGTAAGCTACTCTTTCCCATCCGCAAATCAATGATCAATCAAAGTAAAAAAGCAATAATTACAGTAGACAAACTATATATTGATGGACAATTATTCAGAGAAAAAGACACTACCCCCTGGCTTTATTAATTTCAGAAACTGTGAAGTGATGTATAGACAATAGACCCCCTGCCCCTCTCCCACTCTAACTCTATCATCCCCCCTTTCCTCCCCCCCCCCCCTTTTTTTTTTTTTCTTCTCTCTCTCTACCACTCCTCTTGTCAATTTATACTCTTAACATTAAACCACTTGCACCACACGCATACATTGTACACTAAATGCACCAAATTAGCCTTTTTGCTCGTTGTTTACATGTTTTGTTGTTGGTTATAGGAATCTATGTTTGTCCTGTTTTTTTTTTGTTTGTTTGTTTGTTTGCTTGTTTGTTTGTTTTTGTTTTTTTTCATTTGGCACACACACACACACACACACACAGACACACAGACTTATACTCACACAGCATAATTATGAAGTTCATACTATAGGTTCATGCAATTAAAATTCTTAACTTGGAACTTTCGCGGAGTTGGCTCACAAACAAAAAAAAACAAAGTCCTAAATTACCTAAAAAATACACAAGCTGATATATGTCTAATACAGGAAACGCACTTCTCACAATCTACACAAAACAGCTTAAAAACTACACATTTTAACCACTGTTTTTCCTCATATTATAATTCAAAACAGAGAGGTGTATGCATCTTAATAAACAAAAAAATACAATTTAACCACCATACAACCATTTCAGATCCTGAAGGCCGTTTTATCATTATTAACATTTCAATCAACAATAATCCAATAACAATTGGCAACATTTATGGACCAAACTCTGATGACCCCTCCTTCTTTTCAAATTTCTTTTCCTCTCTTTCAAACCTTGCTAGCAGTCCAATAATTATAGGAGGAGACTATAACACTGTAATCAATCCACCATTGGACAGGTCAAAACATACAGGCAAATTTTGGCAGTCCTCCCAAACAATAAAACAGTTCATGAGTGATTTTGGTCTTGGCGATGGTTGGAGGCTACAACACCCATTCGCCAGAGAGTATACGTTTTATTCTAATGTCCACCAAACCTACTCACGCATTGATTTCTTTCTAACCAGTAATTCAGTCATACCAAATATCATAGAAACCAAAATTCATCCCATCAATATTAGTGACCATTCTCCGGTAACTCTCACATGGAACACACCCGCCATACAGAAGCACCCCGGTAGATGGCGTTTTAATACATCACTCTTGAAGGATCCAGAATTTGACAGCTACTTCAAGAGAGAGTGGACATCCTTCCTTGAAATAAATGACTCTCCAAAGTCACCAGCATCACTGCTCTGGGAAACATGGAAAGTAGTATTACGAGGAAAAATTATATCATATTCAGTTCATAAAAAAAAAGAAGGAAAAAGAAAAAGAAGTCCAACTAGAAGAAAAAATAAAAGAATTGGAAATTTTACACGCAAATAACCCATCAGAAACCATCCATAAAGAATTAAGAAAAAATAAATGCTTGCTTAATGAAATAATAAATAAAAGAAACCAGTTTCTTATTCACAGACTTCGTCACGAGACTTTTCACCATAGCAATAAATCCGGAAAATATTTAGCCAGTCAAATCAAAAGAAATAAAGAAAAAACAGCTATAACGTCTATTAGAAACTCAGCAGGGAAACTAACCAATTCACCAATTGAGATAAACAAAATATTTGAAGAATACTACAAAAAATTATACTCATCTGATCTGGACCCAAACCAAGAAGACATAAACCAATTCCTCGATAACATCCTACTACCAAAACTCAACCCGGAACAAATTAACTCTCTCGAATTACAAGTCACTGAAAAAGAACTCCACTCCGTGCTGAAACACATGCAAAATAATAAGGCATCAGGACCGGATGGCTTCCCTGCTGAGTTCTACAAACATTTTTGGTCAACCTTATTCCCACTATTCAGTAGAACAATAACAGAAATAAAACAAAATGCTAAATTCCCATCCCACATGAACACAGCGCTTATATCACTCATCCCTAAACCCAACAAAGACCACACCCTCACATCTAATTACCGTCCTATTTCACTTATAAATGTCGACATAAAAATCATCAGCAAAGCATTATCCCATAGAATTGAAAAAATTATACCATATATCATCCATCCTGATCAGACCGGCTTTATAAAAGGTAGACACGCATCCAACAATACTCGCAGATTATACAATTTAATGCATTACTCATCAGTACAACAGAAAGATACACTCATTGCCACATTAGATGCAGAAAAAGCTTTCGACAGGGTCAACTGGAAATTTTTATTCACCACACTACAAAAATTTGGCTTTGGAGAGTAATTTATTAACTGGATCAAGATTTTATACACATCACCATCTGCCACAGTCACAACCAATGGACTAACATCACAAAGCTTCACACTGCACAGGGGGACGAGGCAGGGATGTCCACTCTCTCCATCTCTATTCACCATTTTTATTGAACCCCTAGCAGCAGCTATCCGCCAAAACCCATCGATCAAAGGTATTGAAACACCACAACAAACACATAAAATCTCACTTTATGCAGATGATATTCTACTATTTATACAAAAACCGTTAGTATCCACTCAAGAAATAATTAAAACAATCCAGTCCTTTTCAAAGATCTCAGATTATGCAATAAATTGGAACAAATCATCCATCCTCCCTTTACATAAAACCAAATGGGATGTGGCGCCCCACCAATCACCTATACCTATATGTCATGATCACATCACTTACTTAGGCATCAAAATTTCCTCCAGACTGTCAGAGTTGGTAACACTCAACTTCACACCACTGCTAAAAAAAATAGAAGATGACTTGCTTCGATGGCTCAACCTTCCAATCTCCATAATCGGCAGGATAGCGGCAATAAAGATGACAATTTTACCAAAAATCAATTATCTATTCTCGATGATTCCAGCCCATCCCACACTCACCTGGTTTAAATCACTAGACTCCATTATCACTCACTTCTACTGGAAAAATAAAATGCCAAGGATAAAACTCGCTACACTACAAAAAAATAAGGCTCAAGGAGGACTAGAAGCACCAAACTTTCATTACTACTCAATGGCTAACCAACTGCAATACATATACAAATGGATCCACCCCACCCAATCCGATATTATATGGCTAGATATAGAACAGTCACTATGCAAAGAATTAAATATAGCTGACATACCATTCCTTTCTAAATCAATCAAACAACACACATGTTTTAATGCTGTAACAATAACTTCTACTCTGACAGCCTGGTGGAAATTCTGTTCTGGCAAAAATAAACATCAGAGCCACAAACTTAGAACTTCCACCCGCAATATCAGACTTGGTTAACATTCCATCCCAAAAGAAACTTCTCTCTAAAATATACAAAATCATTTCAAATCAACTTCAGACCATATACTTGCCAACAATAAAATGGGAAAATGATCTCTCAATAGCTCCTGATGCCAACTTCTGGACCCAAATCTGTAAAAACATCTATCTTATGTCCAAAAATGCTAATCTTCAATTAATACAATACAAAACACTTCACAGAACACATTACACGGGCAATAGATTAGCTAAAATGGGTTTTACATCAGAAATTTGCACACATTGCAGTCAGAAATCCACAGATACATACATCCATGCAAACTGGCACTGCACTCCCATCAAACAGTTTTGAGAAGAGGTAACACAGTCACTATCCACTTTAGTGGGCTGCCCCATCCCACTATCGCCCTCTCTCTGCTTGCCAGGGGACCTCACAATAATTACTGATAAATCTATAAACTTTAAAATTCTCCTAATAGCTCTAACCATCGCCAAGAAAACCATCCTCATGAACTGGAAAACTCGCAACAACATACACATTAACCACTGGAAAAATCTCCTTACTGACTTCATTACATTTGAATATACATCTCCCTCTTATAATTATTCATCTGAAACCGACCTCTGTCATCCAACACTTTCTGACCTCTTACAACTCTGAATCCCTTCTCTATCCTCAACTTCAACTCCTCCCACCTTATAATCAAACCACAGATATTACTGCATTGCTGTTATTGTTGTCATTATTGTCATTATTTTCATACTTTCATTAATGTTAATGTTATGATTGCTATTATTGTTTGTTGTTATCATTATCATTATTGTTTTATTTATTGTTGCTCTTATCACTCTTATCATTGCCATTGTCATCATCATTGTCATCATCATCATCATCATCATTATTATTATTATCATTATTATCATTATTATTATTATTATTATTATTATTGCTATTTTGGAATAACTAACCTGGTTTTCATTGTCAATACCACTATATTTAAAACATTGGATTATTTCCAATCCCCCCCTAATCTTCTCGTGTTTTTAATGCACCACAACGTAGAAGAGAAAATATATATACATACATTGAAAAACCTCACAAACACTCAGGCAGGTGAGACAGGCGAGAAGTGGTTCACTGGGACAGCAGCTCTGTCCCAGGTTGACACACTCGCACAATGTCCCCCTTCTTTTAATGCACCTTAGACACTACACATAACATTAAAAAAAAAAAAAAAAAAAAAAAAAAAGGACATAGGTACCGAAAGATGCAGGGAGGAGGTCTATAATATATTATATTATATTATATTATATTACATATTATTTTATATTATATCACTAGCTGAAATTAATTGATTCATTGAGAGTGGTGTGACAATGGTAATCATTAAATCGGACAAAAAAAAAAAAAAAAATTTGACTAATGCCAGAATAGTGATGGTGGTGAGTGGTGGTAATGGTGATGACAATGGTAATAAATGGGCACACACACACACATACACACACACACACACACACACACACACACACACACACACACACACACACATCACACTTATACATTTACACCTTTTTTTGTTCACTTCTGGAATTATGGAACTACTAGATTGTTGCTCACTGCACTATTATAGTCTGTACATCTGTCTGTCTGTCTGTTAATTAAAAAAAAAATAATAAAAGCATAACACACATTACATTCTAAAAAAAAAAAAAAAAAAAAGAAAAAAGAAAAAAAAAAAAGAAAAGAAAAAAAAACGTTCAAAGCAGCCCCATTGAAGTCAATGGACGCTGGGCTTCAATAGGGAAATGCACTGTGACGCTGCGGGAATGTATGAGAAGGAAATCGAGTCAGCCGACCTGCTATATGTAACTGATTCTGAACGAACTCGTCTTTGAGATGAACGTTTTCTAACGCATTTTTAGTCAATAAAATGTTAATACAATAGTACATATTTGACCATTAATTTTGTGACATTATAAGGGAAGCCGAGCTTCCCTTGCAGTCTTAAAGAAATCGCCACTGTTTTTATCGTACGGTGACCGGGAGGGGACATGTTCGGTTCACTTAGTTTAGTCGTGGCCACGACATAAACTCGTGGGAACGTGATAATAAGTCGTGGCCATGAGATCGTTTTGTTGAGGTAACGACATCCTTATGTCGTGACCTCGAGATCATATGGTGAGGGAACCAGATATTTTTCTCGTGGCCACGACTTCATTATGTTGAGAGAAGGACATCTATTTCTCATGACCACGAGTTACATGTGTAAACAACGCACGCTACCATAGCAACCTGGAATTAAGAATGATAAAATAAGTGCGGAATTAAGAAATTATTATTATTTGAATGCTGTCTATATAGTCAACATCTCGCGCAATGTAATAAGCTATAAATAGCCTATTGCGCGCGATGTTGCCACTATAGCATTCAGATGAAGTTTGTTATTATCAATTTGATAACAAACTTCATTTAATGATAATGAACATTTATCCATCCCATCTCACAGCCTTTTAATCTTATCGTGTCTTTATAATAATAATAATAACTAGAATGTACATTTCCTGAAGAAAATGTGAATGGTGCTTGCAGTGGCAAAATTCGGTACCCGGTTGCTAGGCGGTTGCTAAGGTGTTGCTAGGGTGAGGCTATGAAGTCAATAGTTATTGGCTGCTTGATAGGCCGAGTCAAAAAAGCCCAGCCCCAAGTCTCTATGACCTTCTAAACCAAAGATATGATCTCACAGATTTGGCCCCCATGTTAAGTCTATGGGAGTTTTTTCAGCTGTTTTTTCGTACGCTGTGCGAACATCGTACACCCAATCGCTTAGAAAAGTCATAGCACACCTCTCCTCAATAAGCCGGTCGATTTGACACCTCATTCGTGGGTCTACGACAAACGGTGCGGGACGAGTTACATGCCAAAGTTTTGTTCAGGTGAATAGTAATTACAATACTAGAATGTACATTTCCTTAAGAAAATGTGAATGGTGCTTGCAGTGGCAAAATTCGGCACCGGTTGCTAGGCGGTTGCTAAGGTACTTGGGGTGGTTGCTAAGGTGTTGCTAGGCGGTTGCTAGGGTGTTCTGGGCGGTTGCTATGGTAACCTGGGTGGTTGCTATGGTGTTACCAGGTGGTTGGTAGTTGCCACAGATAGTTACTATGGAGTTTCTATAGAGTTCTTAGCATGTTCTCAGCCCACTTTAGCACTTAGCTAATCACTATTAGCATGTAGCTATTAACTGCTAGCATGTGTAGCATGTTGCAAGTACAGTTTGCTAGCATGAGTCAAAAAAGCCAACCCCCATGTCTCTACGATGTTCTGATGCAGAGATATAGGCATCGCTAAATGGTTGCTAGGGTACTCTGTTTGGTTGCTAGGGAGTGTCTTGGCAGTTGCCAATGATGATACTCCAAAGGCTGCTTGACAATATAAACCAACCGCCATGTCTTTATGATGTTCTGATGCAGAGATATGGATCTTGAAAAACGGTTGCTAGGGTAATCTGGTTGGTTGCTAGGGAGTGGCCTGGCAGCTACCAATGATGATACTCCAAAGGCTGCTTGACAATATAAACCAACCCACATGTCTTTACGATGTTCTGATGCAGAGATATAGATCTTGCTAAACGGTTGCTAGGGTACTCTGTTTGGTTGCTAGGGAGTGGCTTGGCAGCTACCAATGATGAAACTCCAAACGCTGCTTTGACAATATAAACCAACCCCCATGTCTGTATGATGCTCTGATGCAGAGATATAGGTCTCGCTACACGGTTGCTAGGGTACTCTGTTTGGTTGCTAGGGAGTGGCCTGGCAGCTGCCACTGATGATACACCAAAGGATGTTTGCCAGTATGAATGATATAAACCAACCCCATGCCACTATGATATTCAAATTTGAAGATATCCCTCTATGCTTTGGGTGCTAGGGTGCTCTAAATGGTTGCTAGGGCGTGGCTATGAAGTGTTCAAGGTGATTTTGTGATTGGCCGTTTGTTACCCCGAGTCAAATGAGCCCACCCTCATGTTTCTATGACACTTTTATCCAAAGATATTCCTTTGATCTTTTTTAATGGAAGTCTATGGAACTTGTTGCTATGCTGCTCAATATGGTTGCTAGGGCGTGGCTTGATAGCTTAACAGTGATCCTGAGACACTGATTGGTTGTCTGAGTGAAATGAGCCACCCCCTTGTCTCTATGACACTGTGATCAATAGTGAGTGAGTGACAGAAAGGTTTCTGAGGGCCTGCGTGTGTGAGTGTGTGTGAGAAAGTGACAGTTGAAATTCAAATTTCTGAAGATTCCGCCATTGAAAGTCAATGGGACTTTTTGGCCGCTTTTTCGTCCCCTGTGCGAACATCGTTGGTCCGATCGCTTATAAAAGTCATAGCACACCTCTCCTCAATGAGCCGGTCGATTTGACACCTCATTCATGGGTCTAGGACAAACGCTGCGGGAGGAGTAGCGCGCAGAAATAAAAGTGGAAGAAAATGAGTGTCTGTGTCTGAGAGAGAAAGGCTTCTAAGGGCCTGCGTGTGTGAGTGTGTGTGAGAAAGTGACAGTTGAGAGAGACGGAATGTTCGTGAATTTGAATTTTTCAATGTAAGTCAATGGGACTTTTTTGACCGCTTTTTCGTCCGCTGTGTGAACATCGTTGGTCCGATCGCTTATAAAAGTCATAGCACACCTGTCCTCAATGAGCCGGTCGATTTGACACCTCATTCATGGGTCTAGGACAAAAACTGCGGGAGGAGTAGCGCGCAGAAATTGTGTCCAGAAGAAGAAGAAGAAGAACTAGAATGTACATTTCCTGAAGAAAATGTGAATGGTGCTTGCAGTGGCAAAATTCACCACTCGGTTGCTAGGGTGCTGTAATTGGTTGCTAGGGCGTGGCTATGAAATTGCTGTGTCACTACTTATTGGCTGGCCGAATCAAAAGAGCCCAGCCCCAAGTCTCTATGACCTTCTGATCCAAAGATATGATCTCACAGATTTAGCCCCCATGTTAAGTCTATGGGAGTTTTTTCAGCCGATTTTTTCGTACGCTGTGCGAACAACGTACACACGATCGCTTAGAAAAGTCATAGCACACCTCTCCTCAATAAGCCGGTCGATTTGACACCTCATTTGTGGGTCTACGACAAACGGTGCGGGACGAGTTACGCGCCAAAGTTTTGTTCAGGTGAATAGTAATTACAATACTAGAATGTACATTTCCTGAAGAAAATGTGAATGGTGCTTGCAGTGGCAAAATTCGGCATCGGTTGCTAGGGTGCTGTAATTGGTTGCTAGGGCGTGGCTATGAAGTTGCTGTGCCACTACTTATTGGCTGGCCGAATCAAAAGAGCCCAGCCCCAAGTCTCTATGACCTTCTGATCCAAAGATATGATCTCACAGATTTTGACACAATGTTAAGTCTATGGGAGTTTTTTCAGCCATTTTTTTCGTATGCTGTGCGAACATCGTACACCCGATCGCTTAGAAAAGTCATAGCACACCTCTTCTCAATAAGCCGGTCGATTTGACACCTCATTTGTGGGTCTACGACAAATGGTGCGGGACGAGTTACGCGCCAAAGTTTTGTCTAGGTGAATAGTAATTACAATACTAGAATGTACATTTCCTGAAGAAAATGTGAATGGTGCTTGCAGTGGCAAAATTGGCACTCGGTTGCTAGGCGGTTGCTAAGGTACTTGGGTAGTTGCTAAGGTGTTGCTAGGCGGTTGCTAAGGTGTTATGGGTGGTTGCTAAGGTGTTGCTAGGCAGTTGCTAAGGTACTCGGAGTGGTTGCTAAGGTGTTGCTAGGCGGTTGCTAGGGTGTTGCTAGGCAGTTGCTAAGGTACTTGGGTGGTTGCTAAAGTGTTGCTAGGCGGTTGCTAGGGTGTTCTGGGTGGTTGCTATGCGGTTGCTATGGTAACCTGGGTGGTTGCTAGGGTGTTGCTAGGCAGTTGCTGAGGTACCTGGGGTGGTCACTATGGTGTTGCTAGGGTGTTCTGGGTGGTTGCTAAGCGGTTGCTATGGTAACCTGGGTGGTTGCTAGGGTGTTGCTAGGCAGTTGCTAAGGTACCTGGGGTGGTCACTATGGTGTTACTAGGTGGTTGCTAGGGTGTTCTGGGTGGTTGCTATGCGGTTGCTATGGTAACCTGGGTGGTTGCTATGGTGTTGCTAGGCAGTTGCTAAGGTACCTGGGTGGTCACTATGGTGGTTGCTAGGCGGTTGCTATGGTAACCTGGGTGGTTGCTAGGGTGTTGCTAGGCAGTTGCTAAGGTACCTGGGTGGTCACTACGGTGTTGCTAGTGGTTGCTAGGGTTTCTGGATGGTTGCTAGGCGGTTGCTATGGTAACCTGAGTGGTTGCTATGGTGTTACTAGGTGGTTGGTAGTTGTCACAGATAGTTACTATGGAGTTTCTATAGAGTTCCTGGCGTGTTCTCAGCCCACTTTAGCACTAGCTAATCACTATTAGCATGTAGCTATTAACTGCTAGCATGTTTAGCATGTTGGAAGTCCAGTTTGCTAGCATGAGTCAAAAGAGCCAACCGCCATGTCTCTATGATGCTCTGATGCAGAGATATAGATCTTGCTAAACGGTTGCTAAGGTACTCTGTTTGGTTGCTAGGGAGTGGCTTGGCAGCTGCCAGTAATGATAAACCAAAGGCTGCTTGCCAGTATGAATGCTATAAACCAACCCCTATGCCTCTATGATATTCAGATTTGAAGATATCTGCCTATGCTTTGGGTTGCTAGGGTGCTCTAAATGGTTGCTAAGGCGTGGCTATGATGTCTTTAAGGTGATTTGTGATTGGCCGTTTGCTGCCTCGAGTCAAATGAGCCCACCCTCATGTTTGTACGACACTCCTATCCAAAGATATTCATTTGATCTTTTTCAATGGAAGTCTATGGAGCATGTTACTAAGGTGCTCTATATGGTTGCTAGGGCGTGGCTTGATAGCTTCACAATGATCCTGAGAGACTGATTGGTTGCCTGAGTAAAATGAGCCCACCCCCTTGTCTCTATGACACTGTAATCCAGAGTTATGTTCAATACAAAATCCCTATGTAATTTCCCATAGTAGGAAAAACACAGTACTTCCTGGTTCATGGGCACGGCTTCACCATAGTATGTCTATGGGGCAATTTTGGGCAGCTCTTGCGCCCCAGGGGTACAACTTACACCCCATATTGAGGTATGGGCTGACAGAGCTTGCCAGCCTCTTCAAACGTGGTAACCCACATGTTTCTACGAAATTCTCGCTCGGAGCAATGACTCGTCAAAGTTTGTCGCAATGCAAAGTCTATGGGATTTTTTTCGCTACTTTTTCGCCCGCCGGACGAACATCGTACACCCGATCGCTTATAAAAGTCATAGCACAGGTCTCCCCAATGAGCCGGTCGATTTGACACCTCATTCATGGGTCTAGGACAAACGCTGCGGGAGGAGTAGCGCGCAGAAATAAAAGTGGAAGAAAATGAGTGTCTGTG